>NW_021634774.1:0-18543 GCF_004799145.2 Neltuma alba | reverse complement strand
ATAAAGAGAAATAAAATTCTTGTTTTTATTAATTATTCAAAACCATCTCTCCTCTGAAAAGAGTACATACTGAATTATTTATAGACTAAGACTCTTGAAAACCCTAATTGATAACCTAAGCCCTAAAGCCCAATATAAGCTTTTAGAGCCTAACACTAAGTAAATAAATGCATCAAAAATAGATGCGAAAATACAACTAAATTAGGAAAATCAAAAGACTTTCTAGAATACTCTAACTTGCTAGTCAAGATAGAATAATCTAGATCACACACTACCTAGCAGGATCCCTTCATTAATGAGAAGGATATTATTTGACTCTCTACTCATTAATGCAATACAAATAAGTAAGTCTGTGCCTTCAAGAAGCAATCAATACAAATAGAAACTGTAAAATAGGAAACTAATTAAAACAAATAGAATCCTATTTAATATCATATAAGATCACTCTTTATGCTTCTTGAACCTTCCAAATGGGTCTTCATAATTGCTATTCACGTCCATAAGCATGTATGGGCCTTTTAGACACCCATTTGGGCTTGAATATGGTTGAATCACGTTCTAGAACTCCTATGGTCCATAACACAATGCATTTGGACCCCAATTTAAAGATTATAGCTCTAATGGACTCCTCCAGGCACATATAATTGTGTTGGGCCTTTAATTACATAGGAATTGGCTTTAAATCTCCTTTTGGGCTCTTAGAAGGCACTCTTGTTTTTTCTTAAGGTCCAAGTGTTTACACTCTAATGACTCACATGCCATGGTGGCTTTCAGGGTGGCCTTCCATATGTCACGTCAAGCTCTGCATGTGTCCATGTCATTGTCCAAGCAATGATCCATATCATCCTCCATGTAAGCATTCTGAAGCTATAAATCCTTGAACACATTAGAGGGCTGGTTGGGCCTCTAACTAGATGAGTATTTCTTGGGCTTCAAGACCTCCATATTGGACACTTCTTGGCATGCTATCATCCAAGGTTGCAGAAACCCTGGCGGTTTTAGTACTTTATCCTTATTTTCTGGCACATGAGGCATCTTATCATATATTGTGTGACATCTTGTTTCATACCGAACCATCAAACCTTTGCTTAAGGTCTTGGTACATCTTGGTCGTTCCCAGATGAAGTACGCTTACTCTTATATGTCTCATTCAGAATTTGCAATTTCTGCCTCCTTTTTTCCACTTTTTTTTTCCTATCCATTTTTTTTTAAATCATAAACTTCTTCTCTCCTCATTTTGCCCCCTCCTTTCATTCCATCCTCACGTTTGGCCTATCCTTCTTTTCCCCTCTTTCACATAGTCACTGGTTTCTTACCAATTTTGGCTGTGAAGATTACCGCAAACTAACATTGTCCTTGATTTTGTTGAGTTTCAATCAAGAATATTAGAGGAGGCAAGCTTGAGTGGTAAAAGGCAAGAGTGTTATGCATCAATTTAAAAGCCAAATTTGAGAGAAACATGAGTGGCATAAATTGTTTTGAGTGAAACACATGAGTAGAGTGGTGAGGTCCATTCTTCTCCCTGTTTCTAACCTTTCAGGTACCAAATATGTATGGTCATAAAGAGCTTAGGGAAGATCTCAACTTCTTCCTAAAAGAAGTCCAAAAGCTAAATGCTGAAGTAGACCATTTGAAGTCTAATCGCAGCTCCAAGTCTAAAAGAGACTTGCATAGAAGATTGCAGGGGTTAAAACAAGGCTCCATGACTATTGAGGGCTATCATAATCAGATGGAGTTAGCAATGATTAGAGCTGGGATAAAGGAGACTCCAGAAGCCACTATGGATCGCTTTATACATGGGCTTAATCCTAGATTAGCTTGTGTTGCAGAAATGTGCAGCTTTATGGAGATTAAAGATTTGGTTTCTCTACTTAGTAAGCATGAGCGAGAACTCAAGAGACATAAATATTCAGAAAGACAATGCTCCTCTTCAAAGTAGAATAATCAAGAGAAAGATGTCATCTCCACATCAAATTCAAAGGAGATGGATTCCATTATTTCGAATAATTGTGAAAAAGAAGAGAGTTTGAGCAAAGAAACAAGTGCAATAGAGAACAATGAGTGTTGTGAAAACAATGAGAGTAAAAATGAGAGTGTTTCTTTGAGTGAAGAGAAACATGGAAAGAGTTGTGAGAAAAATGAGGTTAAAGGTGATTGCAAGGATATTTCTTTGATTACTAACCATCTTAATCATCCTTTGCCCTGTGTTTCTGTGTGTTGCAGGTAGTTGATTTGATTCCTAAAGTGCCACCCAATGGATTCTCATTTCATTCAAGCAATGTTGAAAAACATGCTGATAGCCTAAATTTTGTTATTTCCAATGACTTTTTGTCTTTAAGATGTCTTAAACTTCTCACATTGAATTGTCCTTGTTATATGAATTTTGTTGTTCACAGGTGTTCTTATTACATTCAGATTATGGTTAAGAGGCTTTCTTATTACCTAGATTTTGTTGTTGCTTTAGGTTATTTTGCAAATGCACAAGGGATTCACATAATCATTTATATTTGGGTGCATGTGAGAAAGAAAAGATTTCTAACCCAAAGCAATTTTCACCAGCTTCCAATATTAGAGTATCCTCACGTGACCTCAAGGAATCAAGATCCTTTTCAAGATCTTGCCAAGATCTATCACACAACTTACATGATTCTTCTACTCAGTAAATATTATTTCCAAATTCTTTTTGCAAATTCTAACTTCTTCCCTTTTGATCCAGGCCAAGATTCGAGGACGGATCTTTTCAAAGAGGGAGGGAATGATAGCATACATATGGAGGTCATGAAGCCGAAGTAGTACTCATCCAATTAGAGGCCCAACAGGCCCTCCAGAGTATTCAGGAAATTTATAACTCAGAATGTTTACATGGAGGAGGACATGGATCATTCCTTGGATGATGACGTGGACACGTGCGGAGCTTAATGTGACATATGGAAGGCTACCCCGAAAGCCACCATGGCATATGAGTCGTTGGAGTATAAATACTTGGACCTTGAGAAAGACAAGAACATGTGTTCTAAGAGCCCAAAAGGAGCATTTGAAGCCAATTCTTATGTTATTAAAAGGCCAACATAATTATATGTGCCCGGAGGAGTCCATTAGAGCTATAATCTTTTAAATTGGGGCCCAAATGCATCGTGTTATGGACCATGGGAGCTCCAGAACGTGATTCAACCATATTCAAGCCCAAATGGGTGTCTTAAAGGCCCATACATGCTTATGGACGTGAATAGCAATTATGAAGATCTATTTGGAAGGTCCAAGAAGCATCAAGAAGGCGTCTTTATGTATTAGTTATGGTTTAATTTCGTTTTTTTAAGTTTCCATTTTTATTTGCATCAAATAAGGCCTTTTGGTCAAAGATTGCATAAGAATATTTTAGGTTAGTTTCCTATTTTTAGGTAGCAGCCTTTTTCTTCAAGAAAAGGTAATTTCCTATTTCCTTGAGCCTTAGTAGGTGCCAACCAAGATAGTCAATCATCATTAAGGCACATTTATGGCATTTATGACCTAGGGTTTTTTGATTCTAGATTGTTCTTTTGCTGCCTATATAAGGCTACGTTTTTTGTAATTGGGGATCAGATTTGAATGAATGATTTAGAGAATTTTATTTCTCTTGAGTGAGCTTTGCTTGCCACCTCGTATTCTTGTGGGAATACTCGACTGTATCAAGGACTGATCATCCTTGTGGTGTCTCCATGGCTAGGGTTGTAAGAGACAGGTTCTCTTAAGGTCCTACCTTCGATCGTTCATCTAGTTTCTTGACTTGTTTCTAGCCGATCCGTATCTGTACCATATATCATTCCGTACTATATATCACAGCTGGTCTAGTAGATCATCAATCCATGGTGGAGATACTTATGTTTTACCATTACCTTACTTAGCTCCCGGTAGTCTATGCACAATCTTAGATTATAATCCTTCTTCTCAACAAAGAGTGCTGGAGCTATTTGGCAAGATGCTTCAGTATTGTCTTCCTAGACCTTACTCATTCCTTTTGTCAACTCCAAACTATCTTTGCTTACATTAACTTTATCTTCCATCTGGCTGGACTTAGTGCACTCTTGCAAAAAATGGCTAACATTTCTAGCCTTTACACTCTCTTGCATTACTTCCCAAGGTCACCTATTACTGGGCTACTTTTGCCTAAGCATGCCTAACTGAATAATGCTGATGCGAATCTTAGGCACTGATGCTTATAGGCTCAAACCCTGATACTTTGCTGTCTTAGACCCTTCTTGTTCTATCTTTAGTCGGATCTTTCCAGCTTACATTCTTGACTTTAGCCTCATCTTAAGGATCTACCCTTTAATACTTAGTCTATCTCTATATCACAAGGGTTTCTTCATGTATCTGGAGCTAGCCTGAATACCTCTTGTTTAGGTCTTACAGCTTTAAATTTTCTAACTCTGACTTTTCTCTATTAATTAGAAGAAAGTTGATCTGGAAGGAAGTTATGGGCACTCTCTTGGTACTAGTTTACAACTGAAGAAGGTTTCTATATCTCCAACTCATCCCTAGTTCTCATCTTCCCAAAGAGGTACTATACTCTTATGGCTCAGCCACTTCCTTTAGGCTCGGTCTACTACAACCTCGGGAGCTACTACACTCTACCATAAGCCTCTTCAAGATCCACGGTGACCTTGGAATACTATCATCAGTCTGAGCCATATTAAGATCTCTGGGAGACTTGGACCATATAGGGTTGAGTAATAAAATAAGTCACCTCCACTTAGCTAGTAACTTGACTAATCATTCCCCAAGACTATTCCAATGGCCAATATCATTCTCTTGGGCCTCATTCAATTCTCCAGGCTACCTATCTGCTTCTTTAGGTGCCTAAGCCAATCTTTCTTAAGAGCTCTCTTACTCCTCTAGCCGCTCTTATCTTTCGTAGCTACTTTAGAATGATATAGGGAAAGGACTTGTGCAACTTTTCTTTCCTCTTCTTCACTTTTTAGTAGGAGCATACTCTAACATGCATAATGCTTGGCATTTCAATGCAAGGAGTGCAAGCTCCTACTATGTTTGTTACATGCTATCCAGACATCTTATCCCTAAAAAGGGAGCCTCTCATCCTGTTGTAGCTAATTCTAGAACTTATAGGTAGAGGACTTCTGAGGTTCTCTTCTTTCTGCTTGCCCTTCTTTGTTAAGCTTAGGGACATTTAACCCTAGCTTTGTTCTTGGTTAGTCATTTTTCCATTGGGCTGAAGTCAACTCTACTTGCCTTGCCTGAGCTGCTTCCCTTCCTGCTCGGATAAGGCATCTTGCTCCATCTAGAGCAGCGTCAATTCTAACTTAGAGGACTAATCTTCCACTTTCTCTAGGAAGACTCATGGCCAAGACTATATCCCCTGTGAAAGGTGCCTCTCAATCTAACCCCAAGTGACTGAGTATCTCTTAACATTATCGGGAATATGCCAACCTCATAATGCTAGTTGCCCACATATCTATCTGTCCCATTCTCATCTCTTTCTCTTCTTCTTGATCCCCAAGAATTCCATTAGGGCTATCTATCTTGAGTTCACTATTTCTAAGTTCCTATTTATCTGTTTAGGGACTTGAGATAGCTACTCTATCATGGTGTCCTAACTCTAATGAGGCTGTAAGAGTTTGTCCAGCTTAAGTGGCCACTACACCCTCTTAGTGGTGTATAGACTCAACCCCTAACTATCTTATTCAACTCCTTATCATTACTCTTCCTCTTGAGAGGGAATCTAATAGCTCTAATTAGTGGCTACCTCTCTCTTTCTGATCTTTACAAGTCTTACTCTCAACGACCTCATAGTCTATCGAGCCCTACCAAGATACCACCTTAGCATCTGAGAGTCACTGTCTCTATTCGTCACAACCAGAATCCTTGTTTACCACGATGAAAGTCACCACTTCCTCTGGTAATCACTTATGTATTCGTTCATCACCACCAATTCCCTTGGATCATCATGACAAAACATACTTTCTCTTAACTTCTACTAGCCTTACCTAGCTTCATTCATCGTTGTATTGCCTGCTGATTGAAGGACTTCCATGTCCCTAGCCTCACTGTGATCCCCGGCTAAGTCAATTACATCCTTTTAGCCATTTGAGGAAGGGTCTAGCTCACAACTCTAGGCCATTAGCACTTTTGATTTCTCCTATCTTCAGGAATCACTGGTAGATGGAAAGCTATCTTTAGCTCTTTTTAGCTTTTTATATCCATTTATGAATCAAAGAGCTACTTTGCTTGTGCTGCCTTAATACCATATGAAGACTACACTAACTGTATAACACCGTATCAAGACTACACTAACTTATCTGACTTAGGTCGCCACTTGACCCTTTCTGCTAGGGTTTAGACTCATACCTCTATCTGACTTGTAAACCATTGTCCTTTCTTTATCTAAAGGGAAAGTCTCTTTATCCTTACACAGTGACTACCTTCCTTATTGTATGATTTCTTATCATCATTCATCTGTACTTTTCTAATTGAGGATTCAGACATCACCTCTTTAGTGATCCTCAATACTTTTTTCCCTAGAGCATTCACCTCTAACAACAATCCTTAGTTGGACCATTACTAGTATTTCTTTGCTAGCTTGAACTGGGCTTTTCTTAAACCTTTACAGATAGTTTCTTTTTCTTATGTTAGAACCTCTAATCTGATACCAAAAATATCACACCTTACTTATACCTTAGAGTCCAATTAGAACCATTTTTACTACTTTGGATGACCTTAAGCTCATAAAAATGTAATTTGGATGTTACTTCATGAAATTACTATTCACTGTATATTTTTCAGATTTCAGGTCCAACTTTGAAAAATCATAACTAATTCTAAAAAAATTGTTATAGAGGTGTTCTAAAATTCTACAGAAACCTCTTTCAATGCTCTTTAAGTAACAAATATCCAATTAGACTTATCTTTGGCCAATTCGTACAATTTAATCAATAAAAATTACTGTTCCTTTAGTACAATCTGAAACTTCAAGATTCTGCGCCTCAACTTTGAAAATTTGGATATCTGTATATGCACATCTAGTTGAAGTGATCTACCTCTCATTTGAAAGCTTGGGATGCATACTATAAGCTTGCCAAATTTTGTGCTTAACTCGTTTATTTGGTAGGTAAAATTGAAGCTCGAATCTAACTGCTTCAAAACCTACGTTTTATCCCTTAACCACTCTTTACTTTAATTCTTTTTATTTCTTTGACATACATAACTTGGGTTTACTCTTTCCCAATCATTCTCATACATTTCCATTCATGCCGCAAGCATTCTACACACATAGATTGCGTCAAGGCATTCACAAACATAATTTACAACATAGGAGAATTATATATTGAACATTATCCTCATTCATTAATATCAATAATCCTCCACTTTCTTCTCCTTGCTTCTCATGCCATTATTGCCCATTGTTGATTGACCTAAATGGTTGGTTAGGGAGGGGGTGAGATTCGGTAGAATCTCAGTAGCAAACATTACCATATACATGCACAAGATGGATGCTAATGTATGGTGTGTAGTTTTTCCATAAACTTAGTTTAACTAGTGACATGCCATCATGCTTTATGCTTGGTACAAAAATGCATGGCCATGGAAACATAATTTAAAAAAAAAAAACACAGCATTTCTAGCAAAAATCATCATGTCACAACATCATTCAAACATCAACAAAAACAAATAAACACATAAGCATACCACATCAAGCACATAAGGGGTAAGTTCACTACCTTGTACTTCAAGCTTTCCTCTTGCTTTTCCTTTGATTCCCTTGACTTCCCAACGATAATGGCTTTCAATCAATATCAGTAAACATCCTCTTGGATGTTTCAGGGTCTTAAACATAATCATATTATCACACAATCTATTAGGACCAAGAGATTACATAAAGTTTAAGACTAACTTTCTTGAACTTAATCCTTTTCTCTTAATTTTTAGATTAATGTTTTAGCTTTGTAAAAATTGTTCTCTTAAGCTAATCCTACACAGTTTTTTCCAAAGAATCCAAATATCCACTTAGATTTATGAAAATCTAACTCCTTCCTTCCAATCTGTTTTGGCCGAATAGCGGAGGTTGAAAACTAAAAATCCTAAATTTGATTCTAATGCTTCCAACTTCACTTTCTTAACTTGTTTCCACATAATTTTCCATTCTAAATTCATTGGAAGCCTTAGAATTATCAAAATCACATCATAAGGTACAGATTCATACTTGACCAAATTAATCCTTAAGCCTTCATAACATGAAATCTTTCGACTATCAACATAAAACCACTTGAAACAAACTTGAATTAATGGGTTTTAACTAGATATAACATCAAAACTTTCACCCCCTAATCCTATACATTTTGGCCAGCAACAAAATAGAGGGGAAAACAGATTTTTCAACTGACCGAATCAAGAAAACTAAGCAAGAAACACAATAAAACAACTTCCTAACCTTAAATCCAAGCTTGATTGATCAAAAGTAGATGTCTTCCTCTTAGTTGGAATCCAAGAAACAAAATGGCAAGAGTTTCCCATGGGTTGACCTAAACCTCATCTTGCAAGAGGGGAAGGGTTCTATTTATAGTCAAAACTTTGGCTTGAATGGACCAAAATGCCCTTGAAAGCTAATGGAAAGAGTAAGGGCAAACTTGGAAGTTCAAGTGGACTTTTACATCATCATTGCATCGCCTTCTTACATCATCCTTACATCATCCTTTTAGAAGGTGCTAGGTGTCAACAATTTGGTGGAGGAGAAGGGAGCTTAAATCCTGACTATTGGATCAAAACTTAATCCTTAAGTTTTCTCCTAATTTACTTGGCTCATGTTTCTCCAGCTTTCTTGATGGCTTTTCAGAGCTCAAAAAACTCTTCTGCTACTCTATAAATTCCCTTTAATTATAGAGAATATCTATAAATTTTTTTAGGGCATAACACTTCCTTTAAACCTTGCATAAAAGTTATTTACTAAAATGCCCTTTTAACGACATGATCGGCTTTACATTTTATTAAAGTCATTCCACTTGCCTTTTGATTGTGGGACTAATTTTATAGATTAGTATAACCTTTCAACCAATTAACCTTATTTTTGCATATATATTTGAGGTCTTTTGCTATTTTAAATAATTATCTCAAACACTATACTTTTTACCGGCCATAACATTATAAATTCTATTTAAGCTGCCTCAAGGGTATTTTCATCATTTCTCTTCACAAAAGAGTCTTAGAATATTATTTCTCATTTTTTGAAATTTTCTTGAAAATTTGTGCATACTTTCCATTTTTACCCCTGTTAGCTGTAACTGTCTGAATTTACAGTTTAATCCATGCTTGGATTTAACCTCATACAACTATCTCTTTGAGGTTTCTAACTTAACCTTTAACCTGTGCCTAACCTCTTTTCTTTTCCTGGGCCTTTGAGACTTTACTAGAACCTCTAACTTTGATTATATTTCAGCCCCTTAAAACTTTTACTTTGCAGTTTAGTCCCTGAAACTGTTTTGACTTCCTTTCTCATCTTTAGGATTTCTGCTCCAAAAGGGCTTAGTAACCTACCTTCTTTAGTGATACGATACAGCAAGCTAACTCCTCAACTTCCAATGATCCATTGCAAATCCCAACTGGACCAATCACAAGAGCAAGAGCTAAAAGAATTAAGGAAGCTTTGAGTGGGCTAGTGCAAGACACCTTGACAAAGCAAATGGCATTTGTTGGAGTATCAAATCTGGATAAAAATGCTGAGGACTTCACTAATGTCATTTGGGCTGAAAATGGAGCTACTGATCATATCTTGGGCTTGGAAACTTCAATTTAAGGAGCTTGGATCAAGTACAACACATGAGAAGACTCATTTGGGCCTAATTAATCATATTTTGGGCTTGATATACTGATTATATTTCATTAAATGCATTTGAGCGAAAATTCATAATTAGTTGGCAGATTTGACTTTTGAATTTCCAAGTTACCTAAATCAAGTCCTTATGAATTTATTATATTTTGATTTTCTAGATTGCATTTAATGCTTTTTAGGTCAGATCTTGAATGTATCCTCTATAAGATATTGTAACCCTCATTTTGGGAGCAGATTTTGGAATTTGAATGAAAAACTTGCATTTTGCAATTTCTGACTTGAGAGGGGTTCTCTCTAGGGTTCTTCATTGAACTAACAGACTTATCAAGGCTTGATCAACCTTGTGGCGTCTTTCAACACTTCGGGTCCTTGTTCTCCCGTGTTCAAGGGTTCAAGTGGATCACTAGACCTTTGTTTACGTTCTTGGGGTGCATATATTCAGATCGGCTGTGGGTTCGTGGGATTTTTTCTTGTGGGTTCTCACCATCTTGGTATCAGAGCCTTGGATCTAAACTCAGGTCATATTTTTTCTGTTAGTTTACCTTCATTTTCGTCCTTCATTTGGTGCCTTTTCTTGTGTCTGTTCGTCTTCTGCGTTTCTGTCCGTCACTGAAATTTTCGTCCATGTTCATTCACTTTTCCATTGAGTTTTGTAATGTTTAATGGGTCATTTTCATATTTCGGAGTCCCTTCTTTCTTCTCGTTTTGGTTTCATCTAAATCTGACTTTTCTAGGGCAAGTTATACCCATTTGAAAAGGACACGTTTTCTGGAATTTCTGGGTTCAGATTGCTTGTTCTGTTTTGTTTATGGTGTTTTCATGATTTTCTTTGCATTATTCAGCCGAAAAAAAACAAAAAAAAAGGGAAAGACAAGAAAAAGAAAAAAAAAGGAAAAAAAAGGAACAGAAAAAAAAAACAAAAAAAATTATAGTGCTGGAAGTGTTTTAGCAAATCAGATTCATATCCAAATTCTGTTTTGGCTTTTGCAATACTTATGTCAATTGAATTCTTGATTTTTCTTAGAAGTCCATATTCAATACTCTTAATTTCTCAAAGTTCCTAAGTGTTGGCTGATTCTGCATATTGTGATTGCTTTGTTTAAATTGCTTAGTTCTTTAAAGAGCCTCAAGAGGGATTTCAGAGTAGAAAAAGGAAAGAGTGACATACCTCAATTTAAAAGCCAAGTTTGAGTGAAACACGAGTGTTGAGTGCCATTCTTGAGGGAAACACGTGAGGAATTTTTTGAGGAACTTTACTTCACTAACATAATTAATTTTCCTTGAAGTCACAATATCTAATGCAGATGGGACATCCGGTGGTGGTGGAAATCCAATGAATATTGAAGACACCCTTAGGGCAATGCAGCAACATTTTCAAAGGATGAATGTGGTTTATGGAGAGATAAGGGATAGAATGGATAGACAAGATGAAAGGATTGCAAATCTGCAAAGAGCCCAACCTAAACCTAGAAGGCATGGAAGGCAAAGGGAGGCTTCTATGGATGACTTTGAATCTGAAAATAATGAAGTTGGTGGTAGTGAGGATGAAGTCAATTCTGAATCTGAAGTTGAACTGATAAGGAATAGGCATAGAGGGGATAGGTATGGGAGAAGACATGGGAGAAATAACCCAAGGGAGAGAGATAGGGTAGATGGGAACCTTGGGAGCATCAAAATGAAGATACCATCATTCCAAGGTAGAAATGATCCTGAAGCCTATTTAGAGTGGGAAAAGAAAATAGAAATGATTTTTGAGTGTCATAATTATTCTGAAGCTAAAAAGGTGAAGTTGGCAGCAATAGAATTCACTGATTATGCTATTGTTTGGTGGGATAAATTGGGTATTAATAGGAGGAATAATGGAGAGAGGCCTGTAACAACTTGGAGAGAAATGAAAGCTCTAATGAGGAAGAGATTTGTTCCCAACCATTATTTTAGAGAGCTTTATCAAAAGTTACAGACCCTTACACAAGGTCCTAAGAGTGTGGAGGAGTACAATAAGAAGATGAAATTGGCCATGATAAGAGCTAATGTGCAAGAAGATAGAGAAGCAACAATGGCTCGATTTCTAAGTGGGTTGAACAAAGATATAGCTGACATAGTGGAATTGCATCATTATGTGGAGCTAGAAGACATGGTGCATATGGCTATTAAGGTGGAAAAGCAATTCAAGCGTAAAAGTGCTTCAAAATTTCATTCTGGATCAAGTTCTTCTTTCAAACAGAATTGGAAGAAAGGAGAAAAAGCTATCCAAAAGGAGACCACTAAAGGCAAAGAAGAAGCTTCATCAAAGAGCAAAGGTAATCTGATTCCCAAACTTCTAGAAATAGGGATATAAAATGTTTCAAGTGTCTGGGTACAGGTCATATTGCTTCTCAATGCCCCAACAAGAGAGTCATGATTCTGAAAAATAGTGAAGTTGTGACTGAAAGTGATGACTCCATACCCCTACTTGAAGATGCTAGTGATGATGGGATTGAGTATGCTGTGGAAGGAGAATGCCTTGTGGTTAGAAGAGCCTTGAATTGTCAAGTGAAGGAAGATGAGTTGAATGAACAAAGGGAAAATATTTTCCATACTCGCTGCCTCATTAATAACAAGGTATGTAGTTTGATAATTGATGGTGGGAGTGTTACAAATGTTGCAAGCACTACAATGGTTGAGAAATTGAATTTGCCTACTATTAGGCACCCTAGACCATACAAGCTGCAATGGTTGAATGAATGTGGGGAAATTAAAGTTGATAAGCAAGTTCTTGTTTCTTTCTCAATTGGGAAGTATTGTGATGAAGTATTATGTGATGTTGTTGTTGGAAATTGTGCCCTAGGGGCCAATCATTATGTTTTGAACATTGTTAATTTATGAATTTATTAATTACGTTATCATATTATTTGCATGTTTACTATGATAACTATCCTTGGATAACTCATGGTTTATCCTAAATGTCCCTGGTCGATCATCTATGTGGGAGCAAGGATGAAATAAGACCAGTATGACTTTAAAGATATATAGAGATATAAATTAAAGTCATAGGCACATGTAAGAGTATAAGGTGTTGGACCGACCCGCTATGAGAGAGCTGCATGGGTTAAGTCATAAGCTTCTCTCATATACAAACCATGTCACTGTGCCCTTTGACCTGAGATCGTCATGGATTCATACATGAGAAACGCTTAGCTTTGACCTAGTCAAAAGTCACTTTTGACCGAGTGATCATAAAGACTATGTTCAGGCTTAGTGGTTTTTCATGCGTAGGAATGTGAATGGTCAAGATGGAATTTGTCCCTCACATTCGTAGAGAGACATTACTGGGCCCCTCGATGAGTGAGTCTGAGAAATGTATGGCCATACTATAATGGAAAGGTAGTTCCGTTTCTATACTCAGACTACTCAGGGATCGAGAAAGTAACGGTCATGGATAGGAGGATGACGTTCTCCATGCCTCATCCATGACCAAAATGTCGTGAGACAAAAGGGACGTGATATGGTTGTATGAAAGGTTGCATCGTTCAATGATCCTCATATGATTTGGGTAGTCGTGATGTCTTGCTAGAGACCGCTTACGACTTGTGGGTCATTATAGTTATGGCCCACTGCCAACTTCATATGGGCCTACAGGGTTGCACACAAAATAGCCTGACACGAGTTATGATGTCCAGATTCATTGAATCTAAGATATGTCCAGATTCAATGAATAATATAGGGTGGACGTGTATATATATATATATATATAAATTCGTATATATATATATAAATATAGAGATATTAATGTTAGATTTAATTTATAAGGATAAATTAATATATATACAAATTAATTCTGTCATCTCTTTATTAAATAAATAGGAGAATTAAATCTGTGAGACAGATTTAATTTAAACCATATTTATTTAATTGTTCTCTTATCTGATTAGGCAATATTTATATTGTATTAATTTCGGAATTAATTTAGAGTTAATTTTGAAATTAAATATTATTAATTAAACCTATATAGCATCCTATATATTTGATATGAGGAGCTAGGGTTTAACTGAGAGAGAACCAACAGATAAGAGACGGCCTAAGAGAGGAGAGAGGACGGATTCCTAAACCCTAGACGGACATAGGCGCTGGCACGCCGTTCGAGGTTGAGGGCTACTCGTGTGGATACCGGTAGAGGAAGCCGACCGGAGTTGTCGACTTCGAACGACACAGGAGGCGAGCAGAAGCATCCTGAACGGCCGAATCATCAAGTCACCAGGGAATCGAACGCCTAAAGGTAATGCTTCTTACTACCTGTCTTAAACGCGATTGGGTAGATCCGGAAAGGGATTGAAAGTTTTAAAATTTTTCCGCGCGTCGTCGTCTTTCAATTCCCTACAGTTGTTCCTATGCATGCTGGACATACACTTTTGGGGAGACCTTGGGAATTTGATAGAAAGGTAAAGAAAGATGGGCTTACAAATAGATATTCTTTTGTAATGAACAATAGACCCATTACTCTTGTACCGTTGACCCCAAAGCAAGTGTATGAGGATCAACTTAAGATGAAAAAAGAGAGAGATATGAAAAATAAGAAAAATGTGAGAGAGACGTCAAAAAAAAAAAAGAGTGAAAAAGAGAGAAAAGATGAGAGTTCAAAAAAAGAATTTCAGGAAAAAAGATGAAGAGAGAAACGAGAAGAAGAAATTGAGTTTTTATGCAAAAGAAAGTGAAGTGAGGAGTGCCTTTTGGGCTGAACAACATTTGCTTCTCCTTGTTTACAAGGAATCCTTTTTGAATACTAATGGCATTAACTCTTCCTTTCCAAGTATTGTTGGTTCTTTATTGCAGGAATATGACGATGTGTTCCCAGAAGAGATTCCACCTGGATTACCACCCATTAGAGGAATTGAGCATCAAATTGATTTCATTCCAGGAGCAACAATCCCTAATAGGCCAGCCTATAGAAGCAATCCAGAAGAGACAAAGGAACTTCAAAAGCAAGTGGAAGAGCTCATGGCAAGGGGATATGTTAGAGAAATCTTGAGTTCCTTGTGCTGTTCCGGTACTTTGGTCCCAAAGAAAGATGGAACTGGAGGATGTGCATTGATTGCAGAGCTGTGAATAACATCACTGTAAAGTATCGCCATCCCATTCCTAGATTAGATGATATGCTTAATGAATTGCATGGTTCTATTGTCTTTTCTAAGATGATTTGAAATCTGGATACCATCAAATTAGAATGAGGGAAGGGGATGAATGGAAAACTGCTTTCAAAAACAAAACATGGTTTGTATGAATGGTTAGTTATGCCATTTGGGTTAACTAATGCACCTAGCACTTTCATGAGATTAATGAATCATGTTTTGCGTGCTTTCATTGGAAATTTGTTGTGGTTTATTTGATGACATTCTGATTTACAGCAAGAATCTTGATGAGCATTTGAATCATTTGCATTGTGTGCTTGATGTTTTGAGAAAGGAAAAAAATTTGCAAATTGAAGAAGTGTGATTTTTGTATGGATAAAAATGTTTTTCTTGGCTTGTGGTGAGTGCTAAAGGAATAGAAGTTGATGAAGAAAAGATAAGAGCTATAGAAGAATGGCCAACACCTAAAAGCATAACTGAGGTGAGAAGCTTCATGGTTTGGCTAGTTTTTATAGGCGCTTGGTGAAAGATTTTAGCACAATTGCTGCACCACTCATTGAAGTTATTAAAAATCTGTTGGTTTTAAATGGGATAAAGAACAAGATGTTGCATTCATTAGACTTAAGGATAAATTGTGTTTCTGCACCTGTGTTAGTATTGCCTACTTTTAACAAAACTTTTGAGATTGAATGTGATGCATCTGGAGTTGGAATAGGAGCTGTTTTTGATGCAGGAAGGAAAGCCAATTGCTTATTTAGTGAGAAGTTGAATGGAGCAGCCTTGAAGTATCCAACATATGACAAGGAGCTCTATGCACTTAAAAGAGCATTAGAGAATTGGCAACACTACCTTTGGCCTAAAACAATTTGTAATTCATATTGATCATCAATCTTTGAAGCACATTAAGGGTCAAGGTAAGTGAACAAAAGACATGCAAGGTGGCTGGAATTTATTGAGACCTTTCCATATGTCATCAGATACAAGAAAGGTAAAGAAAATATGGTGGCTGATGCATTGTCAAGAAGGTATACTCTTTTACTACTCTAAATGCTAGATTGCTTGGGTTTGAATATATCAAGGAATGTATGCCATTGATGTGATTTTGCTGAGTGTTTCTTGCTGTGTGAAAGAAAGCATTTGAAAGTTTTATAGGATTGATGGGTACTTGTTTAAAGAAAACAGATTGTGTGTGCCTCAATGTTCTTTGCGAGAATTACTTGTGAGAGAAGCACATGGGGGAGGATTAAGGGTCACTTTGGTGTGAAAAAGACTTTGGATGTTTTGCATGAACATTTCTTTTGGCCTAAAATGAAACATGATGTGGAAAGAATCTGTGCTAAATGCATAACTTGTAAAAAGGCTAAATCTAGAGTCTTGCCACATGGTTGTACACCCCATTACTTGTGCCTAGTGAACCAATGGATTTTATTTGGGTTTACCTAGGTCAAGAAAGGGTATGGATTCCATATTTGTGGTTGTTGATAGATTTTCTAAAATGGCACTTCATTGCTTGCCATAAAAACTGATGATGTACATACATTGCTGATTTGTTCTTTAAGGAAATTGTAAGACTTCATGGTGTTCCTAAAAGTATTGTTTCTGATAGGGATACAAAATTCTTGAGTCATTTTTGGAGGGTTTTGTGGGGGTAGATGGGTACTAAATTATTGTTTTCTACTGCTTGTCATCCACAAACTGATGGACAAACTGAGGTAGTTAATAGAACTTTAACTCAATTGCTTAGACTGTGATTCAAAAGAACTTGAAGAATTAGGAAAATTGCTTGTCATTCATTGAATTTGCTTACAATAGGAGTGTGCATTCATCTACTAATTATTCTCCTTTTGAAATAGTGTATGGTTTTAATCCACTAACTCCCTTGGATTTATTACCATTGCCTATTGATGAGAGGGCAAGTCTTGATGGGACAAAGAAAGCTGAAACAGTGAATGAAACAACTTCATCAAAAAGTGAAACAACAAATTGAAAAGAAAAGAAAAATGAGCAATATGCATCCAAGGCTAACAAAGGAAGAAGGGGGTGTTCTCTTTGAACATGGTGATTGGGTGTGGGTGCATATGAGGAAAGAAAGATTTCCAGCTCAAAGAAAGTCCAAATTAGCTCCAAGAGGAGATGGTCCATTTCAAGAGCTTGAAAGAATCAATGACAATGCTTACAAATTGATTTACCTGGTGAGTATAATGTAGTGCTACTTTCAATGTGGCTGATTTATTCCTTTTGATGCAGGTGATGATTCGAGGTCGAATCCTTTTCAGGAGAGGGGGAATGATGCGATACAGCAAGCTAACTCCTCAACTTCCAATGATCCATTGCAAATCCCAACTGGACCAATCACAAGAGCAAGAGCTAAAAGAATTAAGGAAGCTTTGAGTGGGCTAGTGCAAGACACCTTGACAAAGCAAATGGCATTGTTGGAGTATCAAATCTGGATAAAAATGCTGAGGACTTCACTAATGTCATTTGGGCTGAAAATGGAGCTACTGATATATCTGGGCTTGGAAACTTCAATTTAAGGAGCTTGGATCAAGTACAACACATGAGAAGACTCATTTGGGCCTAATTAATATTTTGGGTTGATATGCTGATTATATTTCATTAAATGCATTTGAGCGAAAATTCATAATTAGTTGGCAGATTTGACTTTTGAATTTCCAAGTTACCTAAATCAAGTCCTTATGAATTATTATATTTGATTTTCTAGATTGCATTTAATGCTTTTTAGGTCAGATCTGAATGTATCCTCTATAAGATATTGTAACCCTCATTTTGGGCGCAGATTTTGGAATTTGAATGAAAAACTTGCATTTTGCAATTTTGACTTGAGAGGTTCTCTCTAGGGTTCTTCATTGAACTAACAGACTTATCAAGGCTTGAAACCTTGTGGCGTCTTTCACACACTTTGGTCCTTGTTCTCCAGTGTCCTGTGTTCAAGGGTTCAAGTGGATCACCAGACCTTTGTTTACGTTCTTGGGGTGCGTATATTCAGATCGGTTGTGGGTTCGTGGGATTTTTTCTTTGGGGTTCTCACCATTTAGGCTACTCTAGACTCTTAGGCCTAAATTTGGGATGTGAAGTCATCGGTATAGCTTCTTTCAATCTTACATGATTAACCTCTTTGCTTTCTTGCACTTGAATATGCTCACATTAAGTCTCAAGTCATCTTCAACATCCTTCGTCATGTTTGAAACTTTGTACTGGGCCTCTCTTAGATCTCTCTTGAAATAAGCTACCAGCCACTTAACTGTTGCTTAGGGTTCTTAAAACCCTGTTTGTGCCTGTTGTTCTAGCTAAAGAGTCTTTAAAATAAGCCTAGGGTTGCCTCCATCTTTCGAAGCATATAGTATAAAGGGATAGCTTTTAATATGTTGCCTTCATTCTCAACGGCTCACTTTTAATGAGCCTCACCTTTACACCCATAGTAATAGCATACTTGTTTATGGCAGCTAACAACTCCTCTTATTTACATAGGTCACACTCAACATGAAAAGGGTCTCTTTCAGACCCATTTGGTTTTTCTTGGGCCCTCACTTCTGCAAAAAGCTTGTCTCCACTTGAAAGAAACACGAGTGGCACCAAATTGATTGAGTGGAACACGCGAGT
>NW_021634773.1:0-25192 GCF_004799145.2 Neltuma alba | reverse complement strand
ACTAAAGAAAATGATACAGCGTCCTCATCAATGGAAATTGACTTGGCAAGTTCATCAAGTAAAAGTGGGTTTCGGCCTCAGCAATCAGGTTCTGTTCAAACAGGAATAGAAACATTTGCAAATTCATCTCTTTCTAATACTGATGGAAGCAAAGTAGAGTTGCCTGAATGTGATTCTGTGCCAAAAAAAGTAGGAAATAAAGCATCTGCGTCAAAGGTCGGGCGAAAAGTGAGGTTGCAAGCCGTTTCTTCCCTCATCGACATCCTCTTCAGTAAGTGGAAATAGGGTAAGACGGACCCACAGTGCCCCCCGCACAGTCAAATCAGTCATAAGGAACAAGAATTTGAACAAGAAGAAACCGAAGCAGGATCCTGGTTCTGCTCCAAATGTTCTTACGTCAAATGAAATGAATAATAAATTAGTACCTGGAACAGCTCCGCTGGTTTGTGAGAGATGTCGGTGCACTTTAGAGAGTACAGGTAAAGAAAAGAGCCAAGATAGTGGAGCACCAGGCTGTGCCAATCCTGGAGATGCAGTAAGGTCAAGTAATGCACATTACGGTGCAACCAAATCTGCTCCCACATCAACTAACTGTAATAGAAGCAAAGCTGTAGCAAAAGTGAAAAAGAATGCCAGGTTGAAAGAGCAACTGGAATTTTCACAAAGCTCAAAGAGCAGTCAAGAGTGCAGTAGTGGTACAAGTACCAGTGATGAGAGCAATGTGAGCGGGGCTAGTTGTGGCAATAGGCCTCACATGTCAAAGGATGTTAGGTGGGCAGCCATTCGTCAAGCTCACATGCAGGATGGAGTCTTGGGCTTGAGGCAGTTCAATCTTTTGAAGAAACTTGGTTGTGGAGACATTGGAACTGTATATCTTGCTGAACTAATCGGCACAAATTGCTTATTTGCCATCAAGGTCATGGACAATGAATTTTGGCAAGAAGGAAGAAGATTTCCAGGGCTCAAACTGAAAGGGACATATTAAGGATTCTTGATCATCCTTTTTCTACCCACACTCTATGCTCAATTCACATCAGATAACTTGTCTTGTCTGGTCATGGAATATTGTCCAGGTGGAGATCTTCATGTTCTGCGGCAGAAGCAGCCTGGTAGAAGTTTTACTGAGCCAGCAGCCAGGTATGATACTAAAGACTGGTGCACAAAAGTCAGCATTTTATTTATGATCCATCAAATTGTGTGTTAACCTCCCCCATACTAAACTTCAATGCTTTCATATGATGCCTTAATAACTCTTGGTACAGTACAAACTAGTCTGGTTAAATTTCTTAGCTTGCTTTTGCCAATCTTCATGGTTATATTTCATCTGTATATTGCAGTAAATAGGGTCTTGACTTGTATCTTCGGCATAGTACATAGGTCATTGTTTTCTATATCAAATATGAATTGTTGAATGTTGCACGAGTCTAGGTCATGTATACTCCATTTCTGGTTTATGAATTCTTGAGTCATGTATTGTTACCATCCAATCATTTTTGAAATAGACACTTTATATTCCTTAAGTAAATTTTATCGGATAGAAAAAAGATGATGAAATCCTCCCAGCAACTCTTTGATCGCTGCTTGATGGGGCTTTCTAAGATATCATGTCACAGCTTTTTCTGCCTTTGCATCTTTCCTTTGGAAACGTTTCAAGTAGGGCTGCGCATAAGCAATTGACCAAGAGGCCAAGCCAAAAAAAGTGGGCCATCTTGGTCCTGCAGGCTTGTATAGCCCAACCTGGTCTTCTTTAACAAACCACCAGCAACTCATTGCCACTTCATTTAGTTTTAAATGCTGCGATGTTTAATTTGAGTATGGGCTAGTCCCTTTATTGCAAGTACTGCTACTATGGACAAAGAAAAGGGTTGTTTAGTCGTTGAAATATTGAATTGAATATTGATTAAAATTTGGTAATAATAGGTTACCTGCACAGATCTGCCATTGACCAACCAGTGTTTTATTATAGATTGACCTGGATCCCTCTTCTTTATATTAAATCAATAATTGGATCTAATATTCTAAAATTCATTATCACTTGAACTGTTCTTCTATGCTGATAATCCATCTTTTATGTGTGCAGGTTTTATGTTGCTGAGGTCCTTCTTGCATTAGAGTACTTGCACATGCTTGGAATTGTTTACCGGGATTTGAAACCTGAAAACATTCTTGTTCGAGAAGATGGACACATAATGCTTACAGATTTTGACCTGTCACTGAGGTGTGATGTCAGCCCAACGCTTCTGAAATCATCTTTTGATGCTGATCCAGCAAGGATTCTGGTCATTGTGCCATGACTGATCTAGTTGCATGAGCCATTCTGCATTGAACCATCCTGTCAAGTTTCATGCTTCAGCCCTAGATTCTTACCTGCTGCTGCAAAAACAAGGAAATTAAAAGCCGATCTGGCTGCACAGATCAGATCCTTGCCACAGCTTGTGGCTGAACCTACTGACGCAAGATCAAATTCTTTTGTCGGTACCCATGAATACCTGGCACCTGAGATCATCAAAGGAGATGGGCATGGTGCTGCAGTTGATTGGTGGACCTTTGGCGTTTTTCTTTATGAACTTTTATATGGCAGAACACCCTTTAAAGGTTCTAATAACGAAGAAACATTAGCGAATGTGGTGTTGCAGAATCTCAGATTTCCTGACAGTCCATTTGTGAGTTTCCAAGCCAGGGATCTCATAAGAGGGTTGCTGGTTAAAGAACCTGAAAACCGTTTGGGTTCAGAGAAAGGAGCTGCTGAGATTAAACAGCATCCCTTTTTCGAGGGCCTTAATTGGGCATTAATTCGATGTGCTCCCCCACCAGAGCTTCCGGAGTTTTGTGATTTTGGAGTTCCAGACATCACCTCACAGGGCAAGTATTTTGAGTGTAAAGCAACAGGAGAACATGTGGAATTTGAGTTGTTCTGAAGAGAAGACTCTTCGGTGATTGTGGCATTCTTGATATGGTTTCTCTTGTTCCTGGCCTCATGTATCGAGATGTCACTGATATGTAAGCCTGTGTTGTATATTAGTTTTGATTATGTCACGGCGTAGTATGTCTTTTTAAGGCACAGGAAGTTCATACATGGCTACAACTCGATGTTCGCATCTAGAGGAACGAAAGTTCCCTAGATCCAAAATTTTCGTAGTTAGGCGGGGCAAAGTTTGTATGGTAGCATTTTACACCCCGGCCCATCGAGAAGAGAATAAACCAGAAGCTCGCGATGCCGACACTGGCTATCGGGCGCAAGTACCTACACTAGCTGGCCTGGCAACTGGCAAATACGGTAAATGAGATATCTTCGACCACGTTGCTGAATGTATTTGTCTTTTCTGTTTGTTTTGTTCAAAGCCGAACAGAGACGATATGGCCATGAGAGGAAATAAATCAAATGACACTGTTGTTTGGTACGCGCCCGTGGCTCACATCTATCGAAATCTTTGGCACAGAGCATCCAGTGTCCCCATCTACGTACCCTAATTCTTGATGTGGAGCCCAGACACTGAATGAGCATTGTCACTGGGAAGTGGATCTTGTCGTCATCATTATAGTTCTGACTTCTGAGTCATTACGGGCTATACAGTCGTAAATGGTTTGGATTCTCTTCCTGCTGCATGTCGAGAAATAGTGGGTTCCATTGGTAGTCACACTTCTCATTATCTCATAGCGCTCTAACCCAGATATGCAAGTAAAAAGAGCTATCTTGGGTGGTGGCTATAACTTTGCCCGGAAAGTAAATAAAGGAGGAAATAAATCAAGATGATTTTGTTTTGTTTTGTTGTTTTTGATAATTTTTTGGAAATTTAAAAGATGAAGAATGAGAATTTATTTTTAAGGCGTCATAAAAAATTAAAATTAATGAAAAATAAATATGGACTGTCAAGGCAAGCAATGCTCTGCTGCTCATAATCTCAGCGCCGGAGGGATCCCGTTACTCCTGGTAACCCTGTTCTACTTTTTGTATAATTGTATGCATTGATTAGATGCTCGCTTGCAGGGTTCCCTTCCCTATCTTCCCTTTCTCTTTTTGTTCGTTGTTTCTGTTCTTTTCGTTTTTTGTATCACGTTCACAAAGAAAATAATAATCGAAAAAAGAGGAAGAGGCTGAGGCTGAATTTTAACACAGGAAAAGAAGCATCTTTATGCTTAGTTTGACCACATGTATTTGATTGATTTGAAGAACAAGTAATGTGGTGGAAAAGGGAAGCGTGGATTCGTTTGCTGCGGCTATTTTTTTGGGCCAACATCATTTGCTTGGACTTAACCCTGAAGGAATAAGAAATTTTGCCCCAAGCCGTTGGTCCAATTCGTAGGCTTTAAAGTTGCTTGCCGGACTTTATTATCTCTGCTAAATAGAAAAACTGCTAAGCATATTAGATATGATTATCATGATCTCTTACTTTGTTTACCAAACACAAGAAGTGCATGAAAAATGGTCAATGAGCATACACAACTTGGCAATTGGATTAAATCAATGCTTGAGCTTGACTGGATTATTCGATTAACAGGGACCAAAATGCTTTAGCTGATGCGTTGTCAAAAGAAGGCTTACACCCAACAGGAGTTTTGGATAGCTGTCCGATGCATCTACGAACTTTGGCTGACAGGGATTGTTTGGGAATTAGTCCCCATTTATTTAAATTTCTAGTTAAGGCTGCGTCCTTCTTTTGAATTAAAAAAAAAAAAAACATGGCAATTGCATTTCATGTCCATCAATTAGGCTTCATTTGACAGATTCATGTTTTGCAATGCACAAAAACATTTGAGGCCAGGGAGCCCATAACTCAGATCCAATGGCCCAAAAAAAACCGCGAATAGAACGCTGCGCTTTGAATTGGGGCAGGCGGGTACTTGCTTTCCGTCTCCGACGTCCTGAGGCTTCACTCACTTCACTGCACTGTGCCCTCTGATAGCGCCAGTAATCCGCGCAAGTTTGCAGCGTTTCATGCTTCTGTAGGCCTTTGCCTCTTTCCCTTCTTCTTTCGTCGATTCTCCAGTTTCTGATTGGTTCTTCCTCCTCCCGCCATCTTGGTGTCCTTCTTTAATTTTTTGTGCTCTTTTTAAGCTTCTTTTAATTCTCAAATTACTTGTTTCTCTGTAATGTCTATATTTATTTAAGATTTATTTCTTAAGAGTAAAATGTCAGATCGATTATAACTTTTGGCGACTCATTATGCCGTACTAATTCACGAATTTATCTTCATTCTTTCACAAGCTTGCATTTCTTTCCTCCCCCCCCCCCCAATATCTGGGAGTTAAGCGAATTTAGCGCTTGTCCCTGAGACGGCTTTCACTAGTTAATAACTCTGGTACATGCGGTCACATAATCAAGTTAACCATCTTGATTCTTGGACTAATACGTTTTCGTGATTAATGTCTTATAACCAAATTTTGGAATGTATGGCACATTCTTTGCGTTTGGGAGACTGAAGAAAATAACATATATTACCGAGGAAGAAGCAAGAATAAGATATTATCTGAAACAATGAATTGAGCTGCACTATTTTGTCCCCAGAGGATACCGTCAAAGAGAGTTAACTTGAACTGTTGTTCCGAATAACATGAGGTGGCTGAATACAAGGTGGTCAAGTTGAGAAAATAAAGACATTGGATATTTTATAGTTAAGATGATTATTAATTTGGTATTTGTTTTCCATTATCGGGATAATTTAAGATTAGTTAGGAGTAATCATTAGAGGCATTTGAACCTAGGGAGTTATTTTCCCCGGTCAGAGAAGAGTTACTTTGCTGATATGGTACACTTTGCAAACTTGTATCATTGCAGGCAATACGATTCCTCTTCTGTGAGCTAATGATGTCTAAGCATGAATTTTTTCAGTAGAGCATTATTTTGTTTTCCCTATGACAATTTGTATGTGAAGTACTAAGTTCATCCATTTCTAATATTTTATTATTTATTTATTAACTGATATCTACATTGCTGATTGCCTTGTAGAAAAAATGTCAACCGATTCTCTGGTTTCATGTTTTCATTTGACAGATAGCAAAATAAAAATGCCTAAGGTAAAGACAAACCGCATTAAATATCCTGAAGGGTGGGAATTGGTTGAGCCTACGCTCAATGAACTTCAAGCAAAGATGAGAGAGGGTAATTCTCTTATAATATTATGACGCCTTGACAAGTATTAATAAGCTTCCCTTGGGATGTTATGAAACTAACGGTTTTATAATACCCTTCAATCTTGTTAAAGCTGAGAGTGATCCGAACGATGGAAAAAGAAAATGTGAGGCACTGTGGCCTATATTCAAGATTTCTCATCAGAAGAGCCGCTACTTATTTGACCTCTACCGCAGGAAAGAAATCTCTCAGGAATTGTATGAATTCTGTATAGAGCAAGGATATGCTGACCGCAATCTAATTGCAAATGGAAGAAGGTACCTCTCATAATGTGTTAATGAGTGGATTTGTATGAAGCTCCGTAGTATTCATTCAGAGTGACTGCGAGTTATGTGCTCAGGGTGATGCTTAATGATCAATAGGGTAAACATTATTGGTGGTTAAAAATTTTCCAGTGGCATGATTTTGAGGATGCAATTATTTTACTGAAAATAAGTTTAACTCTATCATATTTCTAGCATTGATTAATGAAAGCATACGGAGTAATAACGAAAACAACCCGTTTTATCTCATTCATACTGTTCTCAACGTGTAACCTCTAAATACGTTGATAATGGTGAATTTGATAAATAATCTTTTTATCTCATTTGAGAATTCTATTTAAATCTTAAATTACTTGGATTGTTGTCTTCTTCTTTTTTTTGGGTGGGTACAAAAGAAGGCCAAGGCCTAAACTACGAATAAATAAGAGGGGGATTAAATCCCAAAAATATCTTTACCAACCAAAATCCGAAGATGAGGCGGGCACCCATTTAGAATACCAGTAGTAGTTTTTCCTTCTTTTGCTAACTTACTTGGATTGTTGTCTATATTGCAGCCTGGTTATGAGCGTCTATGTTGCTTGAGGTGCATGCAACCACGGGATCACAACTTTGGGACTACTTGTGTTTGCCGAGTGCCCACTAACCTCAGGGAGGAGAAGGTTGTCGAGTGTGTTCATTGTGGCTGTAGGGGTTGTGCGAGTGGTGACTGATTGGCTTCTTTCTGGTGTC
Organism: Neltuma alba; assembly: GCF_004799145.2. NCBI lineage: Eukaryota > Viridiplantae > Streptophyta > Magnoliopsida > Fabales > Fabaceae > Neltuma > Neltuma alba. Next base: position 18,070 of record NW_021634773.1, on the reverse strand, counting down.
TAAAGCTAGGGTGGATTTCTTAGAACTGATTCGTGTCTTTAGTTGTGGCTATATGGGCGATAAAATGTGATAAACAGTTAACTGCATCTTTTAACATCTGATAGGCTTCGTAGTTGACATAGATGATCTGAGCTGGTACACTTTGCTCACACCTGTACCAAATCTTTGTGACCTAAGCCAGTTTGAAGGCAGATTTATAGTCTTTAAGTCGTTAAGTAAATTGATATTTTACCTCAATGACATCACTAAGAAGTTGCTTCCTCATAGCAGTGAGGTTTTCTCAAGCAGGCATAGACCACAATATCAATGTCTTCCCGTGTATTCGCACTATGGTCCCCTGTTTGCGTAATTTCCATTGTCAAGTGTTTATTGCAATGTCACCTTCCAATTGATGCTACATAGCAGGATGACACACTCATTTGAACGTATTCCTAGGAAGAGAGGTGGAGACCTGAGTGGCGCAGCAACGACCCTTGCAATGAAAAGCACCAAAGCAAACTGAACAAATTGAGTCATGCCAGACTATATTCCTTCCTTAGTTGGGGGCATGGAAGATCCATCCCTTGTGGGATTAACGGAAATCTTGAGAGTTGGAGTTGCTTGTGGGACGACCATATTGTCTGGTGATTTTCCTCAATGTCATGTCGATGAGAACGGTGGCACTCGAATATTGTGAAGTGGATGGCATTTCATTAGTGTTAGTGTCGTGTGACTCTGTAGTGACAAATATATGCAATCCGACAACAATCGAACTGTGTCACTTTTTGGCAACAGAAGTAATGATTGATATTTTGACAAGTGTTGTAACAAGTTGCGGGGACACATTTACGATTGCATCGTGCGGCTAAGGGATTTCAAAAGTTTTCCAAAGTTTGCAGGATTACAATATGACTAGGCTCCATTTTCTGTCTATGAGCTGAATCTGGAAAATTCACGTGCCTCTGATGCAACTCTTGTGGGTGGATTAGAGAGAATGAACCACCTTAATCATGTTAAAAGATGCTAGGTCCAGCTAAAGAAGACTCTACTTTTACAGAAATGAATGAATGTTCAATTGATGGAAAAAACAGCTGGAGAATAGATACCCTACTAGATGCATGCATGTATAGCTTGTTGCCATAATGACTTGGTTTAGAGGCAGTCAGCCAGCAAAAGGCATCGTGGATGCATTAAAATAAAATAAAAATAAGAAAAAGGTAACGTAGTTATGAACAATATTATGACGCCAGAGGAAACAAATATATATATAATTTATTCGTCCAAATATATATATTCCTTTAATTATAGTAATGTATTGCGATGAGATGAGCACGATAACAGAACAACGAAAGTTAAAGTATGTTTTTATTTTAAAATACTTTTTTTCAGTATCAATTTTCATCATCCGTGATGCCAGAGTGACGAATTCGAAATCTACAGAATATATAATTGCATTATCGGCGGCAGAATTCACTCATCAAGCCAAATCAGAAAATCGAAAATTTGCCCCTTTTCTGACAATGCCGATGTTTACGCTGCCAAGACATTAATTTTCTTTATATTTCCCTTTAATAGTTTAACTAGAGGATTTATCGAAACTCAGGATATTTTAGATTGACTCGGAGGCTACCAAATTTTTGACACGATTGTATTAAAACCCCAACTCGAGATTCTTACTGTTTGAAGTATTTAACATAGCTTTTTTTTTCCTTCTTTTAATTAATACTCGTATTTGAGTGCACAATCCTATTACGTCTCTGATTGTTTATCTATATACAAAGAAAAGCGCGTTCTTTGATAGTGGGTCTTATTTTCATGTTAATATATATTCTTCCGGTCCTAAATATAAGATCCTTATATATTTTAGAATCAGAGAAATATATTTTAACTATTTAATATTTAAATTTAAAAAGTATATTTTTTAATTATTTCATTCAGGTATTTAGGTATTTGAGGGCAAACAAAACCATAATTTCAAAAATAATTTTACAATACACAAAAGAGTTTTTATTTAAAAAATATTTTCGGGAAAACCAAACACCACCTTACTTTTAATCTAAAAAATACAGCCCCTGAACATTTTAAGTTTGCTGTTCATCAGTCCTTGAAACGCATATTAATGTGTGACAGTGGCTAGTGAATCGATTTCATGCTTCTTTTTTTTTTACCCAGGAATAAAATCGCAGGTTTTTTAAATTCAAGAACTGAATGATTGAACTAAATAAATTTCTTCTCCCCCGTATATCCATTAATAATAATGGAAGTTGACAAATAATGGAACTTGACTCACACAAGCACGTAAATAGAAATGCAATATATCAATTACTCCTCCTATCCTTAATATAAAACTTATTTAATTAATTTGATTAGATTAAGGAAGTTAGGTAAGTTAGTTAATTATAAGAAATATGACTTTTTTTTTTAAACACTATAATCATCTTCCTTAATATCCTTTCTTATTCTTCTACTTGATTATGATTGAAAGAGTATCCATAGGTATAATTTAAAAAAAATCGATAAATATGATAAATAAATCTTATATTTAGGACCAAAATTAATTTAAAAATTAAGTCTTATATTAAAAACCGAAGGAGTATTATTTTTTTCTTGTCTTGATATGGTCCATGCCTGTCAACTGTTTTATACTTTTATTTCCTCAAATGTGTGAACTAATGCGATTATGCGACTAAATTACTTTTTTAAAAAAAAATTATGGCCGTTGGTAAAGAAACAGGAAAAAAAAAAATTATGACCAGCATTAACCCAATACTGACTCTTCAATCCAGCTGGACGCGGGACCAGCTCTTAATCATCTTCTCCAACTGTCAAAAAAAATTTACTCACTTTCCCAAAACCATATATGCACTAACATTAATTTACCGCCAACAAATATATAATAAACAAGATCTCACACTATTTATAAATCATATGTTGATGTCGGGGTTTATTTTCAAACTTGGTACAGGGCTCTAATGTTCTCAAATTCGTGTCATTGGAGTTTTATTATTGTCTGACCTCGATTACTTGTATTGATTCGAAGCTTAACTTTTCTTTTTCTTTTTTGGCGGTTTAAAGGCTTTTTTGTTCTTTATTATTAAAAAAAAGAGATTTCAAATTAACCTAACCTCTCAATATATAACATAATACCTGCTCTATACATTAGTATACAACGCGACAGGTTCTCTCTTCATTAGGTAGTTTGATTTGATTGCTTGTTCTGTCACAATTAGAACACAGATTAGGCAGCAGATAATCATCAAAATAGAGACCAATATCGAACAAAAAGGAAAATTTAAATACAAAAATATGTAACTTTACAATTTGGCAACATAAAACAGCTCGAAGGTTAATAAGTATAGATACTAGTATTCGCATGTTTTTTTTTTTTTTTTTTAATCATTGATCGTGGTCTGATTATTTTCTCACTTTCATTTACAGAACTAAACCGTCTGTCCACTACACACCAGTGCAAAAAAAAAAAAAATTAAAAATTTTTTTTATATCCGTCGTCAATAATAACATTGACTATACGTTTTTATCGAATATGGTAAGAGATTGCAGAAAATATAAGAAGAAAGGGCCAGAAGAATCTTTCTCAAATATAGTTGAATGATCATTAAATGACGCTGGTTTAGCTTACAATGTAAGAGTAACGTGCTAGTAGTATTTTAAAATTAAAATATCACGCATTCATATATAATATATAAAAAGTAGGGGGTTAAAAGTAGAGATTCTAGAATACCAAGTCAGCATATTAGAGTTTGAAAGGAAATTATTATAATAAAAAATGAGGGCATGCATGCCACGTGGAATGATGATATTTTCTAATATTATTTATACACACATATATTTAATCAATTTGCCAATTTCTGATTTGACTGATATTGTCTTTTAATTTGAATGTTTTTATAAAACTTGTTTATCTTGTGATGTTCACGGTAGCATTTGTCTTTTCGTTTACAGTTTAGGTTTTTTTTTTGTCAAAACAATTTAGTTTAAATTCGTGAAAACTATTACAACATCCAATTAATTAAAATTAAAAAAATAAAGAAACAAAAATAAATATTATATATACTTGAAGTGATTAAAAAAAAACATGAAACGCGGGCAGTGATTTATATTTAAGTTTTTATGGTGTAATAAAAACATAACATATATGGATGTATGTATATATATGCACACAATGCATGCAATGTGTATATTATCTCTTGTTCTTAATATAAGAGCCAAATGATTAATTTAAGTTAATTAAAAAAATTTGTTAAGTTAATTATTTGTAATAAATAGGTGTTATTTTTTTAAAATATCTTTATTAATAACGTGTATTAATTAGAGGACCGTTAACATGTGCAACTATTACAAGAATTATTTTAAAAAACATAAATAAATATGAAAAACAAAGTAGATTGAGATCTTATATTTAAAATTAAATTAAAAATTAAAATGACTCTTATATTAAAAACTGAAAGTAATAAGACGTACACAACTAATTATTGACCCATAGGCGATGATTTTGAGTAAAGAAATAAAGTGGAAAGGTGGTAAAAAAAAAATGTTGCTATTGTTTTATTACAAAAGAGTCAAAGATATGGAAAAGACATCCAGTAATTGGTAATTTATGAAAACACTATAATTAAGATAAAAAAAAAATAGAAACCACTTACTAATATAGATGCGCCAAGTCAGATATTGGAAAAAGAAAGAACTCTTGAAAGGTGATGGGCGTTCCCTAAAAAAGCAGATGAATAGGGCTTTTTGGTTTTTATTGTCTGTGCAATGTGCTCAAAAAAGACACATGACGTCAAAGTACTCACATTTTGACCAAAATGTAAATCATTCTCGAAATGAGAACCCCTAAGGCCCTGCTCTTCATGGCACAGAAGAAACGTAATATCATCAAATCCTCATAGTTCGCCCTTTCTAATTTTTAACTATTGTATTTAATATAAGATTTATTTAACTAATTTAATTAGATTAAGAAAGTTAGGTAAGTTAGTTAATTATAATATATTTATAATATCATTAATATATTTATATACATAATTAAATAATTTATTTAGCCAACTATGAACAGTATAATAGTTCCACCTCGTGAGGCAGAGTGCTGGCTTAGAACAAAATAGTACGGACTTCAAGAAAATTGCGCGAGGGGACTAATGAGTGAATTACGTCAAGAACAATAATAATCACGCTTAACACAAAGCATGATTAGCATTCAAACCATGCGGACAACCGCCAAAAGAAAGTGACCATCCACATCACCCAGATTCTAACTTATATAATATATATACCCATCCTCCCCCCACCAAAATTTCCACCCTTTTCCTTTTCATCTTCACTTTCCCATAAAGCCACTTAAACCATTCTCAATACCCCCCAGGCAGAGCTCCCTGCGTGACGAGTTTATGATCTCTTCTTCATTTTAATCGGTTATTGTTTGTTACTCAGATCCATTTACTTATGGCGTCAGCATTGGCGGGGGATGATCTGGCTCGATCGATCAGCAGTGGCCGAAGTTGGGCATCGGGGAGTTTCAGGGATGTGTGGACGCCGCCGCCGGATGCTTTTAGCAGGAGTGATCGGCACACGCAGGAGGATGACGAGGAGGACCTCAAGTGGGCCGCCGTGGAGCGCTTGCCGACGTTTGAGCGGCTAAGAAAAGGCATTCTGAAGCAAGTGCTCGATAATGGGAACGTTGTGCATGATGAAGTTGATATTACCCAGCTTGGCATGCAGGAGAAGAAGCTTATCATGGAAAACATACTAAAGTTGATTGATGAAGATCATGAGGCATTCCTTCGCAGGCTACGAGACAGAATTGATAGGTGTTTATATAACTACTGTCCCCTTTTGTTCTTATTAATTCACCCATATTGCGAGATTGGAATAACTCCGTTGGTGTTTGTACAGGGTTGGGATTGAAACTCCGAAAATTGAAGTACGGTACGAGGATTTGTCCGTGGAGGGAGATGTTCACGTTGGAAGCAGGGCACTTCCAACCCTGCTCAATGCTACTCTGAACACTATAGAGGTAGTTACTTTCTGATATAATTGAGAACAATCCTTGGATTGGAACCCAGTTCGTGATTTTGTTGAATTTTAAAATCCGAAATGATTTTTAATTTTTCTATCGTGCACGATTAGAGTATCCTGGGAGTTGTTCATCTTGCCCCGTCCGAGAAGAGAAAAATTCAGATTCTGAAAGATGTCAGCGGAATAGTCAGACCTTCAAGGTAGTCAAAGCATCAACATTGAAACTGACAACTCTTTGATACGCTAGTAACCACAGTTGCCTCTGCGAATTCGAGTTCTGCTGCCTCATTATTTAACTAACAAAAAAAAAAAAATTCTTTCATCAGTTGAAAAATTCAATTCTTCCATAATTTATTTTATGGAATCTGAGACTGATAACTCTTTGATACGTTGTCGTCAGGATGACCCTGCTTCTCGGACCCCCCGGCGCAGGCAAAACAACATTGCTGCTAGCACTTGCAGGGAAACTTGACCGAGATTTGAAGGTTCGATTCCTATTTTGTTTCTCTAATGTATTTTTTCTCCGCTTCCCTTTTTTTCATGACATTCTCTTTATGTGTTAGATTTTTACTGTTCTTCCTTCATTACAAGTTCCCACTAAGTGAGTTATTTGTTTTTGACAGTCTTCTGGGCGTATCACTTACTGTGGTCATGAGCTAAATGAATTTGTTCCTCGAAAAACCTCTGCATATATTAGTCAGCAAGATCTTCACTATGGAGAAATGACAGTTAGAGAAACATTGGATTTTTCTGGACGCTGTTTAGGTGTGGGCACCAGGTATGAAATGTTGGCAGAGCTTTCAAGACGAGAGATAAAAGAGGGAATTAAGCCCGACCCTGATATTGATGCATTCATGAAGGCCATTTCAATGTCAGGCCAAAAAACTAGTTTGGTCACAGACTGTGTTATCAAGGTCTGTATCTCTGTTTTTTCTTCTTTTTTCCCCCCATTGCCTCTGCCCTCGCTGATTTCTGTTGAATTCGGACAGATTCTTGGATTGGATATCTGTGCTGATATCATGGTCGGAGATGAGATGAGACGGGGAATATCGGGGGGACAGAAGAAGCGAGTGACGACAGGTAATACTTGCTCAGCCCTTCTTACAGTGGCGCAGGAAATTTCCGATGAATGGTTTGTACATAAGCATTGTCCTGTACTAACTGCTTTTTGTGAAAATTCGTTGCAGGGGAGATGTTGGTGGGACCGGCAAAGGCACTCTTTATGGATGAAATATCAACAGGGTTGGACAGTTCCACCACTTTTCAAATCTGCAAGTTCATGAGGCAAATGGTGCATATCATGGATATAACCATGACAATTTCTCTCTTACAACCAGCACCAGAGACATTTGATCTCTTCGATGACATTATCCTTCTGTCGGAAGGTGAAATCGTCTACCAAGGTCCACGCCGGAATGTCCTACAATTTTTCGAATACATGGGTTTCAAATGTCCAGAAAGGAAAGGAGTTGCTGATTTTCTGCAAGAAGTCACGTCCAAGAAAGACCAGCAACAATATTGGTTTAAAAAGAACGAACCTTACAGATACATTTCTGTCCCTGAATTTGCTCAATCCTTCACTTCCTTCCACATAGGACAGCAGCTTGCAGCTGAGCTTCGGGTTCCTTATGACAAGTCTAAAGCCCACCCGACAGCATTAGTGACAGAAAAGTATGGTCTATCTAATTGGGAACTGTTTAAGGCATGCTTTTCCAGAGAATGGTTGCTTATGAAACGAAGTTCTTTCGTTTACATATTCAAGACGACACAAATAACGATTATGTCTGTCATTGCCTTCACTGTGTTTCTTAGGACAGAAATGCAAGTGGGCACCATTCAAGGAGGACAAAAGTTCTCTGGAGCATTGTTTTTCAGTCTAATAAATGTAATGTTTAATGGGATGGCAGAACTTGCCATGACTGTTTTCAGGCTTCCTGTATTCTACAAGCAAAGGGATTTCTTGTTCTATCCTGCTTGGGCATTTGGGTTACCTATCTCGGTTCTCAGGATCCCTCTCTCCGCTTTGGAATCGGGAATATGGATTATCCTTACGTACTATACAATTGGATTCGCTCCTGAGGCTAGTAGGTAATTAAATGAATTTACTTTTCTCTTTAATTATTTTTTTTAATTTCCCTTTTTTGGCTCTGGTAATGATAGCACTTTTCACGGATGAACAAATTTTTTCAACGCGCATGTAAACCCATTTATTTCTTCAGATTTTTTCGCCAGTTCTTGGCATTCTTCAGCATTCATCAGATGGCTCTTTCGCTATTCCGGTTCATTGCTGCAGTTGGAAGAACACAAGTTGTTGCCAATACACTGGGTACCTTCACCTTGTTAATAGTTTTTGTGCTGGGAGGTTTCATTGTTTCCAAAAGTAAGTCACTGATCACTTCTTAAATTCTGAGAAATCTTGTATCTAGTAGGAGATTTTTACTTTAATATTGTGATTATACTGTGGATTTTTGCATACTCTTCTTCTATGCTTGTTTTTCATTATTTGAATTAAATAAGTTTTTACTTTATGGCTGCAGATGACATAGAACCATGGATGATATGGGGATATTACGTATCCCCTATGATGTATGGTCAAAATGCTCTTGCCATAAACGAGTTTCTTGATAAGAGATGGAGCAAGGTTAAAGTTCAACCTTTTTTTCAATCGCATGGTTCTTTAGTGCCAACATAACATTACATACATGCATTTGTCAAAGGGGGGAAAAAGTTTTTACTCACTTAAATTGCGTGCCAGAACATTAGCGTTGCTAAATACCATTTTAATCTTATGCAGCCAAATACAGACCTCAGATTTGACGCACCGACAATTGGAAAAGTACTTCTTCAATCTAGAGGCTTCTTCACAAACGATTATTGGTTTTGGATATGCGTTTGTGCCTTATTTGGGTTTTCTCTTCTCTTCAACCTTCTCTTTATTTGGGCATTGGCTTACTTAAATCGTAAGTTATATTTTTATACCGGGTGGGATATTCAATTTTGGTAAACCGATAACCATATTAATGTCAAAACCAAAATTTCAGCTTTGGGAGATTCAAAAGCAGTCATCTTGGATGAAGCTGACGAGAAGGATAAAAAGTCAGCCGCCGAACGACATATCACAGAAGGTCTGAGACTTTGTTGATGTTTAGAGAATGTCATTAGCACAAGGTTCTCGTGCAGTTCAATGACAATTATCGCTTTATGTCTATCTGATGGATCACAGGTATTGCGAGAAATTCTTCAGGAATTGACAATGTTTTGGGTCAAGGACCAAAAAGAGGAATGGTTCTTCCTTTTCAGGCCCTTTCACTTGCATTCAATCACGTGAACTACTACGTGGATATGCCTGCAGTGCGTGACCATTCTAGACAGTGAATTCTTCCAGCCATAACTTTATATGGACAATTTAAGCTTAGTATTTGTTTTTAGACCAATTAATTTTTCGTACCAATTTTTGCTGCTGTTTTTTGTTTTTGTTAGGAAATGAAGAGTCGAGGAATTCAAGAGCATAGACTTCAACTCTTACGAGATGTCAGTGGCTCTTTCAAGCCAGGCATATTAACAGCACTTGTTGGTGTTAGCGGTGCTGGGAAGACAACACTCATGGATGTGTTAGCTGGAAGAAAAACTGGTGGGCATATTGAAGGAAGTATCAGCATCTCAGGTTATCCAAAGAACCAAGCAACATTTGCTCGAGTTAGCGGCTATTGTGAACAAAATGACATTCATTCTCCATATGTTACTGTCTATGAGTCTGTATTATATTCGGCATGGCTTCGTCTTCCTTCAAGTGTAACAATGGAAAGAAGAAAGGTGAGTTTAAGTAACAATCATTTTTCTCTTGGCCTTAATCAATCAACACAATCTTCATTGTTCTTTTTCATTAGAATAATGATCTAACTCGTGTTCTACTGGTGATGTAGATGTTTATTGAAGAAATTATGGAATTGGTTGAGCTTAATCCAATAAGAGACGCTCTAGTGGGTCTCCCAGGAGTGGATGGTTTGTCAACAGAGCAAAGGAAAAGGCTGACTATTGCTGTAGAACTGGTTGCTAACCCTTCAATCATTTTCATGGACGAGCCAACTTCTGGCCTTGATGCTAGAGCTGCTGCAATTGTAATGCGGACAGTAAGAAATACAGTGGATACGGGGAGAACTGTAGTGTGTACAATTCACCAGCCAAGCATAGACATTTTTGAAACCTTTGATGAGGTAATTTGAACTCAATCCTCTATAGACCACTGACATTTTGTCTGTTTTTCCTTTGGTCGATTTTTGTCCGCTGTCGTATATGCTTAATTCTGATCTCATTGTTGTTACAGTTAATTCTAATGAAAAGAGGTGGACAAGTGATTTATGGTGGACCTCTTGGTCATCACTCACATAAGCTTATAGAGTATTTTGAAGTGAGTGTAGAAGCTTTTGTAAATTTATGATTAAAAAAATTTCAAATCTCGGATTCCTGCTTTGACCTTTGAGCAATATGAGCTGCATTAAAACTTCAACGGTTGAAATTTTCACATTATAACTATATTAATCCACTGCAGGCTATCCCTGGGGTTCCTAAAATTAAGGATGGTTATAATCCAGCCACATGGATGCTTGAGATCAGCACCCCTGCAATTGAGTCACGACAAAATATAGATTTTGCGGATATTTATGCTAACTCCTCCCTTTACCAGTAAGTTCCCCCCCCCCCCAATGGTCCTGCTATTATGTTCATGTTCATGTGACCTGAATCTTAGCTTTACTACTCTTGGCATCTTTGTACTCTTCTTCAGGAGGAATCAAGAACTTATCAAGGAGCTTAGTACTCCAGCACCAGGTTCCAAGGACTTGTATTTCGAAACCAAAACTCCCAATCGTTTTTGGTCCAGTGTAAAGCTTGCTTTTGGAAACAGCGTTGGTCTTACTGGAGAAATCCACAGTACAATGCGGTTCGATTTTTCATGACAACTGTGATTGGAGTTCTATTTGGTCTTATCTTCTGGGGTAAAGGCAATAAAACGTGAGTGATATTAGCTTGGCACCTCTAGTCTCCACTAGTCTTGTAAATTTTAGTGTCCCATAATTTGATCTGGTGGTTTGATCTTACTTTGAAACCATATGTTTTAAATAAAATAGTATCTCATTTATTTAAATGAGGGGATGTGTAAGGTTGAATCGAGTCAGATTATTAATTAAAAAGTTGATATTGTAGTATTCTTATATTGTGAAATTAAATGTTTGGCAGGCACAAACAACAAGATTTAATGAATCTTTTGGGGGCCATGTACTCTGCCGTGCTTTTCCTTGGAGGCACAAACGCTTCCGCAGTGCAGCCTATTGTCGCCATTGAGAGAACTGTCTTCTATCGTGAAAGAGCAGCTGGGATGTATTCCGCATTACCTTATGCATTTAGTCAGGTATAATTATAAATGAGAAAGGATCTACATCCATTAAATATATGAACAAATTAAAGACGCAGATTTGTAGTATATATGAGTTACGTACCCGGCATACTTCCTGCAGGTGGCGATAGAGGCAGTTTATAATGCAATTCAAACAGCCATTTATACACTCCTGCTTTACTCCATGATCGGGTTCGAATGGGAGGCAAGCAAATTCTTTTGGTTCTTCTACTTCATACTCATGTGTTTCCTCTATTTCACCTTGTATGGGATGATGATCGTGGCGCTAACTCCGGGACACCAAATTGCTGCCATTTGCATGTCCTTCTTCCTCAACTTCTGGAACTTGTTCTCTGGCTTTCTTGTTCCTAGGACTGTAAGTGACGGATCCACCATTTCGGTAATTCACAATCTGATACTATTTTGGCTTGCATGCGTAACTCCAATGCTGTCCAATATTACAGCAAATCCCTATTTGGTGGAGATGGTACTACTGGGCTTCTCCGGTTGCATGGACCCTCTACGGCCTAATTACCTCCCAAGTAGGGGACAAAAATGCAGAATTGGAAATTCCAGGAGCTGGAAGCATGGGATTGAAGCAATTCCTAAAAGAAAGCTTCGGCTATGACTATGACTTCCTTCCAGTAGTTGCAGCCGCTCACCTTGGTTGGGTTCTTCTCTTCTTGTTCGTGTTTGCCTATGGCATCAAGTTCCTTAACTATCAAAGAAGATAGCCTGCAACAATCACGCTGGTTTTAGGATTTTTTGTGCAGATGTGCAAGTAAAGAGTACGTATGACCTTGAGGTCCATTCTTGGTTCGACCTTCCATGTTCCTTTTAATTTTAAAGAAAAATCTAATCTACTGCCGAGGCGTATCACGATTTTATTTGGCTGTCAACTGGCTTTTTGCTTTTGACTTGAATACTGTGTAAATTAGTTGTTGGAGTGCAGGGAAGGCCAAAGGAGGATGGAAATGGAATGATATAAAAAGTTCAAGTTAAAACTTGTAATAAAAGCATAAACAGAAATCCAGAATAAATTTCTGCCAAACAGAATAAAGAATTCGAGTATCTAAATGAGTGCGGCTCCATAAATTTAATTATTTATGATTTATGATGGTCTTGTTTAAATTGGCATCAGGTCAAAAAGAAGAAGAAGAAGAAGAAGAAGCTGAAATCGTCATTGTTTAATAAATTATTATAATATAATTACGAAAAGGTTCTGGGTCGATACGAGTAAATATTAAAAATAAGGATTCCGAATAAGATTAAAAGCCGCAAGGATGGGATTAAAATCGAAAGCCGAAATCGGTCAGTAATTGATTGTATCGACGGAAAGCCATGGCCAGGGTAGTTTGCTGCATAGGTGACACCCATGGTTACATGACCAAGCTCCAAAACTTGTGGTCTAACCTCGAAAAGGAAATCGATCCTTCGTTATTTCAATCTGCCATCATTATCTTCTTGGGAGATTACTGCGACCGCGGTCCCGATACTTGTCAAGTTATTGATTTCCTGATTCAATTGCCCTCTAGGTACCCCAATCAGAAACACGTCTTTCTCTCCGGAAACCATGACTTCGCCTTCGCCGCCTTTTTAGGTCTTCTGCCTCCGCCGCCCGATGGCTCGAAGTTCTCCGACACCTGGAAAGAGTTCGAGGCCAGTGAGGATAGAGAAGGATGGTACAAGGGTGATAGTTATGAAAATATGCATCTTCAGGGGAGGCGATGGGCTGGTTCAATCAAGGTCAAGCACAATACAGCCAAGGGCATTGATTATAAGGGTTCCATCTATGATGCTGCACCCACTTTTGAATCTTATGGGGTTCCTCATGGTTCTGCCGGTATGCTTCTCGTTTTGCTAGCTTTGGCCTCTTTCATGGGTTTGATACTGCTTCGATATTGCTTTATCAATCACGAAGTTTGATTGTTTTGAACTGATTTGAGTCTATAAACATTTCGGTGACATTGGCATTACGAAATTTTCGATTCTTTTAAGTCCCTATGTAAGTCATCAGCTAACAACTATTTTTGGTACTTTTTATTTTTTACGAGGCTTTTGTTTAGTTCCAGGAGCATTAAATATTTTTTCCCCTGTATGACCATATTTTATAAGGGTAGTGAGAGAATAAGTATTAATGATGTTGGAGTTTAATATAATTAGTAAAGGTAACATTTGAAATCACTCGAATTTTATGATAAATTTAATGATTTTAACTGTTTTATTAGTGTGTGTGAATTGGTTATAAATGATTTATAACATGGACTAGAAGGATGATCAGTTAGGTCAACTGTGTCCGCAAAACTTGATGTAGATGCGGGGCTCTTTTTATGACACAATTCAATCAATTAATGTATCCACACACATAAAGTTGTGTCTGATAAGCCATATTGTGCACGTACAGTGCGACTCGTGTAATGCAGAAGACGAGTTACTTTTATTATGCTCTGCTCGGGTTTGTTACTGCTATAAGCTATTGAATTGTGACTGGCCCTTTCTTTGAAACTGTACATTCTTTCGTTCTATTCCTTAGACTGAAGGACTGCGATCGCGTACAGATTTGATTAAAGCAGTTCCTGATGAGCATAAGAAGTTTCTTGCTGACTTAGTCTGGGTCCATGAAGAGGTGCGACTTCTCTGCCTTTCTGTCTCGTCACAAGACAATTTCCTCATCATTTGACTTAGGTTGCGAGTTATTCATCTGCTCCTTGGAACACTGGGTTCCTTATTGAGATTGCAAATTGATGTATATTAAGATAACTACTGAATCTCTGTGGATCATGATGTCCTTTTGACTAGGATGAAGTTTGTGTTGAGACCGATGATGGAATCAAAAGCTGCAAGTTGATTGCTGTTCATGCTGGTCTGGAAAAAGGGAAAGATGTGAACGAGCAATTAAAACTTCTGAAATCCCGGGATACTCGGGTGCCTAAGGTAGTGCCTCTCAGCGGGAGAGACAGTGTGTGGAATATACCAGAGGTGATTGCTTTTTGCTTCTTTGGTTGAAGTATTTTTTTTTTCTTGGTACGACAAAACAGAATGTTGTCTGTTTCTTGGTGCAATTTTGTTAAAAGTCATTCTCTTTTGTTTTTGTGAACTTTGTTTTGGTTACCTCAACTCATTCTAATTAGTAATTAGCTTCTATTTTCTCGTAGGAACTAAGTGCAAGTCCAACTGTCGTGGTTAGTGGTCATCATGCAAAACTCCATGTGAATGGCTTGAGGCTGATTATTGATGAAGGTGGTGGATTTGAAGATAGACCAGTAGCTGCAATTGTTCTTCCTTCAAAGAAGATAATTCGTGATACAGATGTTGTGGCAAAGTAGTTTCGTTCTTTCATCCTTCAACCCACCGTTAGAATACAGTATGGTCAACAATTAAGCTATCATCTACGAGAAGCTTTTAGTATGATTAAATTGAATGACACTGAGTAATTTTGTTACCATATTGTACCCTTTTTAATTCTTTGCCCTGTGACACATAAGCTATGTGTAGTGGGCGGGGTGCTGCACTAGTTATTATATCAAGAGACCTCGTAGGATTTTGATACATTCAAATTCAACTAGTTATTGATGGGCCTCTGAAGGGATGGGGAGAGACTAGCCTTGTCATTGGTGAGAAGCATCCCAAATGTTTACCTGCATGCAGAGTTCAATACGATACAAGTTGGCGGGAAAGACTGCAATTCGACCTGGATCTGGATTTTCTCTTGGGATTATGTTGAAGTGTTGAACAGTTAGTTGTCCCTCTGCATTCTTCATGTCTAAATCGGAGGCTTCCAGTTCTATCCCAAATTACTGAATGGACCAGATATAGTAGTAGGACTGGTAATATGAGTCAACTTGCTGATTGTGGGTTGGCTTGTGGCGGATTGAACTTATATGGGTCGGGTTGAAAAGGTTCGTTTGAAGATGGGTTGGCCGCTAAGTTGAGTTGGGGGTTGGCCCGCCAACCTACTAACACTAATTTCTTTTCTTTTCTTTTTTTTGAAATTTTTTATTTTTTAATATTTTTTTCTTATACAATATCCAAAAAAATATGATAGAATTTTTATTTTTTTGAAAATATTTGATTGAAAGCACCAAATAAATTATATAGGTATTTTTTAAAATTTTTTAGATAAGATATAATTATAATAATATAATGATAATTATTAAAAAATTAAAAAATTAAAAAAGAAATGATGGAGCCTACGGGTTGGCAGGCTAACCTGCGGTGATTTACGGGCCTGGTATTGTGGGTTGAAAATGCTTGTTTATTGATGAGTTGGTTTTTTGGCTAACCCTAACTTGTTATTTTTGGTAGGCTGACCGGTTGGACTAGCTCTATTAAGCAGCACCTGAATAAGGAGGTAAAAAAATATTCCAATGGAGAGGGGAAGAATGTGCTGCAGTTGTATGTACCCCATGACTATTGGGCTTGGTTAATGAAACTCTGGGCCAGATACCCCAGGAAGCAAAAACAGTAAGCCTAAATAATCTTGAGTAAAAAAGTGTTTCTAAAAAGTATTTTTTCATTAAACGAGACAAATTCTTTTACATATTTATTTTGTATTCCATAAAAATACTTTTAAAATCGTGATTTGGTTTCTATCCAGATACTCACTTCAATGCATATGATGTCCTATAAATGGTGGTTGTTATATAATTTATCTTCTTAATTTTGAAAGTTTTTAAGAATTCTACAATCCTGAAGTTTGCGTAACATAACTCGTCAGTCAACTTAATATAAGTAATTGTGCTTTTGTTTAATCCATCTAAAAATCATTTTACTTTCTGCATTATATAATTTTAGGGAAGTTAGGAAGTCCGCACAGTGGCGGGAAATTGAAATTGGATGGGTGAAATATTTCAATCTCTTCTGCATTTGCTGTTTCAGTATACGACGATTTGTAAGCTGTAATTTATTATCTCTAGGTTTAGCCCCGTATTTTAACCTTCCATAAAGTACTTCAAATGCCATCGCAGGAGCACCGTTTGTTTTTCAGCTTACGCTTAAGCTTTAGCTTTTCTTGACAAGCAGTTGAGTGACGATTGACCAAAATTTCATTCAAGGTACCATGATTTTCTAGAAAAAATAAAACCGAAAAGGGAAAATGTCATTTAACTCCTATAATGTGGACTTAATTTGTAATAAAGTTCTAATATATTCTGAAATTTGTTTTCAGTTTTCCTACTCCTAAATGAAAATAAGTCCGTAAGTAAAATATCCATTTTACTCATTAAAATTTTAGCAAAAAATGAGTCGATTAGGGCTTTTCACAACTGCATATATGAAAATTTATAACAAAGAAAAAGGAAAAAACAACTAAAAAAATGGAAATTTATAACATAATACGAAAATAAGTTATTATTTTTCTATTTTTGTTGTAAATTCTCATGTATGTAGTTGTTAATTTTCTATTATATGTGAATTTTCATATGTGGAGTTGTTAATCTTCTATTATTTGTTGCAAATTTTCATATTTTCAGTTTTTAATTATTTGTTGTAATTCTCATATGTAGAGTTTTTAATATTCTATTGTTTGTTGCAAGTTTTCATATATATATAGTTGTTAATATTCAATTATTTTTTTTTATAAATTTTCATATTTCTAGTTTTTATTTCCTATTTTTTGTTGTAAATTCTCATATATGCAGTTGTTAATTTTCTATTGTGTTATAAATTCTCATATGTGGAACTGTTAATATTCTATTATTTTTGTTATAAATTCTTATATTTTCATTTCTTATTTTCTAATTATTGTTGTAAATTCTCATACGTGGAATTGTTAATCCTCTATTATTTGTTGCATTTTGTTGTAAATTTTCATATATGCAGTTGTTATTTTCTATTGTGTTGTAAATTTACATATGTAGAGTTGTTAATCTTTTATTTATTTGTTATAAATTCTCATATGTGGAGTTGTTAATATCCTATTATTTGTTGCAAATTTTCATATGCAGAGTTGTTAATATTTCATTATTTGTTATAAATTTTCATATTTTCAATTGCTATTTTCTTATTTTTTGTTGTAAATTTTTATACATGCAGTTGTTAAAAACTCCTATCAACCATTTTCTTCTTGCTAAAATTTTGATTAGCAAAATGAACATTTTACTTTTAAACTTATTTTCATATAGGGATAGGGGGACTGAAAACAAATTTTAGAATATCTCGAGACTTCTTACAAATTAAGTCCACGTTATGGGACTTAAATGACATTTTCCCAACCAAAAATGATGGTTGAGGTTGACAAGTCGACTAGGGCAGTGTAGTCGGTTTTGTCACTGGTTCCGCTAAATGAGTCGAGAGGGAGATGTAATATTAGTATTGCTAACTCCGTTCTTAAATATGAGACATTATTCATAAACTCCAAATAAGATCTTATAATTAGAACCGGAACCAGCATCATATATAAGAAAAAAATATCAATGTGTTGATTAGGATTTTTTTTTGTACCTTCACTTAAGATCAAGCTGGACTTACTCAGAGCCCAACTCCTTCCTGCAAAAAAGGTGGGCTGTCGGAAGAGACAAGAATTAGCAAATAGTAGTAAATCAGCATGTCCATTGAGAAATTCTTGGCGACTACCAAAGTACCAACTCACGTCCTCTGTCCAGATAATTGAATCAATAAAAAATGGAATCACTTACAAGTTAAAACGTTCAATTATTGATATTTCGG
>NW_021634772.1:0-45227 GCF_004799145.2 Neltuma alba | reverse complement strand
TCTCCAAAAATAAATACCTATATTAGGTTGCGTGTTTGGGTAATATTAGAATACTTTGAAAAACACTTTTTCCTAAAATCGAATAAACTCATCTATATATTTACTTGTATACCGTAAAAGCACTTTTAAAATCATAGTTTGGATTCTATCCAAGTATTTTATTAATCTAGATTCTTCTAAGAAAACAAATTATAAGAAGGATGAAAATCTTGAAATTGCCTGTAAAAAGCAAAAAAAAAAAAAAAGAAATCTCGAATCTTTTTTTTAAAAGAGAAATTTAAGTTGCCCAAAAAAAAGAGAAACTAGTTTGTTTTGAACATATAAAAAGATAGAAATTCTAATAAAATAATTTGATTTATTAATATTAAAATAATTACATTTGTGACCCAAATCTTAAAAATATTACGCTCAAGTTTATTACAAATTATTAATTAGTGTTTTTTGAAAAAATTATTGCCAATCATCAGGCCACCTGTTATAATCTTAATTCAGAAGTTTTGAAGATGTCAGAAGGTAAAATATTTGAAGATTTGGGTCATGGGTGTAATTTCTCTTGAAAAAAAATTCCGTTCCGTTACCTCCTCTTGGACCCACGATCCCGATGGTGAAGGCCTCCAAGAAGATGAATAGCTTCAAAAATTCAAATGATTCGTTCGTTCGTGCGAGAAGTACCGAATCATAGCGATGCTTTCATCTTCACGCGTGCATGGAACCACAGAGGATGCGCCACGTGGACAACATTCACCGACTTCCTTGCGCATTGTCCCTAACTCCGTTCTGCTCCCAACACTGCGCGACACAACATCACATCTCTTCCTTTCATCCCATTCATTCTCCTTCGTACTATTTAGAAGGCTTGCTCAGCTGTTCTTGATGCTGTGAACCCTAAAACTGAGATTAGTTCAGATTCTCCTTCTTGTTCGTCCCATTTCGTGATTCGGAGCTCCGATTGAAGGTACGTTTTTTTCTCACTTCTGACCTTTTTCTGGTCTTTGGTTTTGTTTGAGTTGCCTAGACCCTGTTTCGCTTTGGGGGTTTTGATTTTCGGCTTTGTTTGTAGTTTTCTTTCTCATTTCTGGACATCGGCGCTGAAAATAATGCTTTTCTTGTCCAACTTTATTATCTTTTTTTTTTTTTTTATTGTTGTTGACTTTGATTCGTGGTGATCCGATTTTCGCACATGATGCTCAGCAAGTAGTGTCTTTTCCCTGTATTTTGTGGTGTGTGTGTGTGTGTATTTTTTTTTTTTTGTGTTTTGGTTTTTTTGGCCAAAGCGATTTTCTATTTGTTTGAATGCTTCACGTCATAGAAAATGTATGCTTGATTGTTGAAGTGGGTTGGTTGGGTTCATTGGGTACTATTTCTGAAGGCTTGGTTATGGTTCTTTTGTGACCAGTGGCTTTCGCATTCCGTGGTTAACTTATTAATGTTCTTCCCTCAACTAAAGTTTCTGGTTGTTGAACATGGGTACCTGATAAATGTACTGTGTTTCTAGCTTTCTGGATGAGTAATTGATCTATTCATTGCGATGATTCGATGCTGATTTCAGAGTATTCACAAGAAAAATGTACAGATGAATTTGCTACAAAGCTGCGGTTTTTCTTACCCTAGCTGCTGAAAATTGTAAACCAAAAATTCTAGATATCAGACGTCAGACACCAGAACTTCTCTTTTTCTTTTATGATAAAATTATTTATTTTTACTAGGTTGCGAATCTGTTCGTTTAACTTTTTTTCCCCCCTTGGATAACTGGGCAACGATTTACCCCTTTTACCTACTTTTTGAGGGCCAGGATAGTTAGTAACTGTTTTCCTTCTTTATTCATGGCTTATGTCAATCTCAAGCTTTTACCCTAGCAATTTAGTTAGTGCTATATCTTAATCAAGAAAATGTTTCAGCATTGCTAATTCTGCTGGAACTCAAGTCTGTTATGGCTATTATGTCTTCTTCAATTATCCGAATCATCACTTTGTAATTTTGTTTAATTTTTCCCTCCATTATCGTCTGCCAAGTAAATTTTAGCTCTTTTAGGAGCCCAGACACGACTCCTTTTATTGGTTGTTGTGCATAATATAATTTTATGTGATATGGGTTGTTCGCTTTGGGTGCAGTAATATCAGTACTCAAGATGAGTACTCGTTCTGTTAGGGAGCGTTCTCTCAGAAGTTACCGACGAAGGAAGGCTGGTTTGGATTTGGATCTTAATAGAGCTCCGCCTGGTGAGAACCGGGAGCAAGAGGGACCTTCGATTCCACCAGAACCTCAGTTAGTTCAAGCCGTCCAGCAGCCACAAGTTGTACAGCCTATTGATGTGGAGGCCATCGATGATGATGTAATTGAATGTACAGCAAGTGCTTTTGCTGAAGTATACCTCTCCCTTAGATTCACTGTTGATTTGATGATGTCATTTGTTATTTGATTTTGAGGGCTAGCCTTATTTATGCAATTCTCATTCAATTTAGGCTAAAAACAATTCAAGAAGGAACCGTGGGAGGACTGTAGTTGATGTGGATTTAGGTAACATATTGTTCCATTCCTCTGTCTTTTTCCTGGTAAAATTTTTGTTATCTTCTTCCCTGTGACTTGTGCTGGTTAACTCGTTCCCTTTCATTCATGATTTTTGCAGATTACCGGAGTTGGATAAATGAAAATGCTACCAACAATTGCAGAAGAGATTCTTCAAACCAAACAATTCCTAATTCTGATGTATGTATAAACTTGGAAGGCAGTGGCAGCTCTGAGGTAACAAAATGTTTTAGAACATGTCATGTTTCATACACTAACGCAAAGATCATGGATAACAAGAGGACTCTAAGTCCTTTACCACCAAACAGACACACACACAATACTACATCATACACTTCAAGAACAGAACACAAGATATTTGCTAACTTTTGAGAGGTTGGCCCTCTCAACCCAAAACCACACTCAAAGTTCTCTGCATTCCATGCTCTCAGCTAGGCTTTTTATACACTGCTCTCTCCTGCCCTTCATCATAAACGTCTTAATTTACTCCTTCACCTTTCTATCTTTTTGTATCTTAACTTCTGTGTTCTCTTTTGGACTAATAGTCCTCATTTTCTTCCATTTTGCCATCCCCTATGTCCCAATATGTGTAGAGATATTTATATTATTGAATTTGCTGACTTGAATATCCGTTTTGGCAGTGGGAGAAACCTAAACCTCCAATGGAGCCTGTCTTTAGCTGTCCAATATGTATGGGCCCATTTGTAGAGGAAGTGTCAACAAGGTGTGGTCATATATTCTGTAAGAGTTGCATCAAGGCTGCTATAAATGCTCAGGGTAAATGCCCTACGTGTAGGAAAAAGGTTACTGCAAAAGAGCTCATCAGGGTGTTTCTACCATCAACTAGTTGAAGCAAGGTATGACCATACGCATTGTTTATATAAGTTAGTCGAATTAGTTTCTTTACCTGATTTATAGAGGAAACTAACAAGTACTAAATTCAAAAGATGCAGCTAGTAGTTTCTGGCTTTCTGCCTCATGATTTTGACTGGAAATTGCTTCTTTCTGCTTCCATCAAAGACTGTTTTATGGAAGGAGGCTCAGGAAAAACTTAATTGACTTCCTATATGTGGGTCGTCAAATAGACATGGGGCTTATTAGTGGCGCGGATCTAAAAGGATCAATAAGATGAATAATTTGAGTCATGCTTTCTTTGGATGAGCTAAAATAAAATAGTGGTTCATTTCGTATATCAAATGTCCTCCAAACAAGAAGAAAAATATTAGTTTTTTCAGACCTGAAAAAAGAAAAGAAATGTTAGTTCTTATATTTGGCTCGGACAATTTTCACTTGTCCTTGATGACATTTCTGAAAGTACTTTACTTGGTCAGTGTTTTTTCTGTTGACTAAATGGCATTTTCTTTTGCATTATGGTTCTTCTTACAGACTGGATTTTAGGAGGAGAATCAGGAGTGGAGGAAACCAAACGAAACTTTGGAGGAAGTTGCTGTGCAGTCTTTTTTATGATATTAGACTCTTAGTGGCAGTTGCGTTGGGATCTATTTTATTTTCTGTTCTGCCTTTTGAGTAGTATAATTAACTCACGGGAATCTTGTAGGTTGATATTTAATTTTGGCTCAGTTTTTCTTGAGCATTAGTTCTGTCTCATGTAGTCGTGCCCCCAGAGGATTTATGTATATGATGTTAAAAGACCTCATGATTTATATCATCTACTTGATAAGTGGCACTGTTTGCCAATATGTATGCTGCAGATTTAGTACACTCTGCTCATTCTTGATATGAAGTCTCGAGAAGATTAAGCTTTTTTGGTTTTTGATTTTTGTAAACTCCTGTTTTTTTTTTTTTAAATAAAAGCTAAAATAAATGCCAAAAGGGAACTATCTGATCCATTTTGAGGGAAAAGGGGAGTACTTGAAAGAAAACAAAAAAACCATTTCTTAAATTAAGCCGTTAAGATGGGCCGAAAGAAATAACCTTTGAAATTATTAGAATGATGCAACAATTACCTGAAAGCAATTATACGAACGTCAGCATCGTCCAGCCATTATATTTCAGCAGCTAAAGATACAGAGATTTCTCTTTCACGGTCTCAAAATGGGCTGAGGCTAAAGCTCTGTTTCACCGGCCGCCTCATTCACAGTATGTTCTCTTTAACTATGCTTCCGATCTCGCCCAAACTTCTGAGTACCATATGATTTTTCCAAAATATCTCAGAGGCTAAAGATTTCATCGTCAGAAGTTCTGACTCTGTACTATCCATCCTGTGGAAGGGTCAAAGGAAAAATAAATCGTAATGATCTTCCATTGGATCCCAATAGCCCTGAATCCGGGTTTGTGAGTTTGGCTGTGGATTTTCCTTTACCATGTCATGCATGCTGATTTTCCTTTCCTATTAATTCAGTTCACCCCAAACTGGGACTCAACCCATAAACATTGGCAATAAATGAAGACTAAATCATAGAACAAGTATCTTTCAAGACCCAAATGGCATTTTGCTCTTCAGATCATTAACCTATAAGCATTCAAGTAGTTGATTCATCTTTTCTCCCTCACTTCACTAACTAGGCAATAACAAATATATCTAAATTGTTAACAATAATCAGATTATTAAATATCATCTCTCTTGGATTCTATAGGCAATGCCTGGTTGTTTTCCATTTCTCCATTGCTTGAAGGTGATAAACAAGTGAAGGTTGAGTTGCAAGATTCTGGTAAAAGCAGTGAGGAAAACTACGGAAAAAAGTTGATGCAAATTATGCGAGCAAGTTTTAAGATGCTGCCCGAGGATTTACAAAATCCTTGAATCAGTGAAACAAATGTTTTTTTTTTTTTTAATTTTCCAATGACCAAGGAAGGCGTCCCTTTTTATTTCTTTAGCAATTGGGAACTAAGAAGACTTTAATTTGTAGCAAGTAAACCTCAGATTGGGTAAGCCAACCTGGGCATCCCATATTATCGTAATTTCTGTAGATGACGTAGGGCTCACTTAGAATAACTTATAAATAACTTTTTAATTGTGATTTACGAAATATGAGATAAATATATTAGATGAGTTTTGTCTCGACTTACATAAAATGTATTTATAAGTAATTTTAAACATGATGACAAATAGGACTGTTGTCATTTTGATGCTCACAATATATGAAAAAGTAAAAGAGGCATGCTTGTTTTGGACCAAAAAAAAAAGAGAGGCATGCTTGTTACTTTTGATCTTTGATCGGTAAGCTCTTAGTTCTAAATAAGTGTATTTTGGTATTTTATATTTTAAATAATATATTTTAACAACTTTGCACGTTGCACCAAAACTCATTTTTCACTTATGAATGCTGGACATAAGTGTCATTTCCATTTTATCACAGTTATATTACATCATCGCGACTCCAAAAAGCCGTTAGATTTTTGTAGTCCAAATTTGAGTTAGACTCGTACTAGAAGACAATCACGTCTCTCTCTACTAAACTTTCCAGAGGTGCATGAACAAGTTGATGGAAGTAAAGTCTTCATCTCTCGTTCGTGACCATTCATGCACTTCACATCTTCAAGCTTTCCTGATTTCTGCTAATTCAGCTCGGAAAGAAACTTCAATTCCGATGGAGAGGATGGTATTACTGAGCGGTAGCTCATTAATACACTCAGGTGCCATTTCTGCCCAGCAAAGTTTTGCCTTGCTCTCTTATCATTCAGATCCTTCAGGCAAAATGAACTTCTTGATTGTTTAATCTAAGGTATGCTGTTACT
Organism: Neltuma alba; assembly: GCF_004799145.2. Lineage (NCBI taxonomy): Eukaryota > Viridiplantae > Streptophyta > Magnoliopsida > Fabales > Fabaceae > Neltuma > Neltuma alba. Next base: position 39,002 of record NW_021634772.1, on the reverse strand, counting down.
CTTTTCGTATTCCGCAAACATGTATTCTGCCTCTGAGTTCTTCCTGAAACCCATTTTCTTGCATGGCTTCACATGGGTTTTCTCCTCCTGGTGTTGTTTTTGACGTTTTTTGGTCTAGTGGGCGAGCAAGAAAACCACTGCAAGAAACAGACATAGTTCAGAAGAGAAGTTCAATATAAGTCTATACAGGAAAACTTATATTTTGTTCTTTGGATGTTTCGGTGTTCTATCTTGCCCTATGCCTGTTTAATTACTTGGACCGGAATAGGAATTATTGGACTGATGAAAAGCTCGTAACCATTTTGGATTTGGCTATACTTGCATATTGTATTCATCAATTCAGGTGAAAGGACTTCCCCTTGTTCTTCAGAAACTGGGGTAGCTTGTACTTGGTCTTTATCCTGTTATTGCTTCATTGTAAGTATCATTCTTTATGAACAAGTTTCTTCAGCAATTCAGTACCTGATTTCTGATTCCACCTCGGTTATTCCGGGTTTATTTTTCTGTTTCATGGGGATTTATTCCAAAAGTAAGGGTGAAAAGGAGATCCTTATTGATTATGAGTTTGACAGCTACATTGTTGAGATATGCCTCACTTGCTGACGTTAGTTTGTTGCTAATTTTAAGGAATTAATTTCAGTTCAAAAATTAATTATAGGAGTTTGATTCTGTCAACGTTTGTTCCTATTTTTTAGCCATGTATTTGCTGATTTAGTGGGTTGTTATCAGTTAGTCACGTAGTTGCTGATTCATTGGGAATTTAGCAGATTTTTATCGTTTTATTATTGCCATGATTTAATGTCTTTAAATACCCATTTTGCAGATTGAATAAAATACATCCTTAGAAATATTTTTCAGAGCTCTTTCTTCTCATTTTTGTTTTTAGTTTTCTTTCTAAAACCTTCAAAGTGGTATTAGAGCACTTTTATCTTGTGGGACCTGTGAGATAAACATTGAGTGTTAGCCAAAATGCAAACCACTATGAAGGCTGAACCTTCTTTTACTGCCATAGCCCCTCTAGTTTTTGATGGCCTAAGTTACCATACGTGGTCAGTGAGAATGGAGGCTTATTTGGAAGCCAATGATCTATGGGAAGCTGTTAAGGAGGATTATGAGGGTCCTCCTTTGTCAGAAAATCCTACAGTAGCTCAACTACGAAGTCACAAAGAGAGTAACTAGAGAAAGTCAAAAGCCAAGTCTTGTTTGTTCTCTGCTGTTTCTCCAGCAATCTTCACAAGAGTTATGACCTTGAAGACATCTAAGGAGATCTGGGATTATCTCAAGCAAGAGTATGAAGGAGATAAGAAGATCAAAGGAATGCAGATGCTGAATCTTGTAAGGGAATTCGAATTGCAAAAGACGAAGGAATCTGAAACTATTCAAGAGTATTCAGATAAACTTCTACGAATTGCAAATAAAGTGAGGTTGTTGGGGGGTGAATTTACTGACTCCAGAATAGTGCAGAAGCTGCTAGTGATAGTTCCTAAAAGGTTTGAAACAACCATCTTAGCCTTGGAGAACTCAAAAGATTTGTCAATCATTACTTTGGCAGAACTTTTGAGTGTCTTGCAAGCACAAGAACAAAAAAGGCACAAGAGGCAGGAAGGGTCCGTTAAGGGTGCATTGCAAGCCAAGTTGCAGGTTAGTCAAAGTCAAAAAGGAAAGAAGAAAGCGAAAAAGGAGGATGGGTTTGATAAGAAGGAGGGAGACAAAAATAAGTGCGATTTTCCTCCTTGCGAACATTATTGTGGGAAGAAGGGTCATCCACCATTCAAATATTGGAGGAGACTAGATGTTAAGTGCAATAAGTGCAAGCAATTAGGGCATATTGCTAAAATATGCAAAAACAAAACTCAACAAGTGACAGAAGCTCATGTTGCAGATCAACAGGAGGAGCATTTATTAACTGCAAAGTGTTTTTCAGTCACAACCTCAAGTGAAATATGGTTAATAGACAGTGGTTGCACTAGCCACATGACCAGCAATTAGGAGTTATTTATTGATCTTGAAAAGGTAGCAGGAATTACAATAAAGATAGGAAATGGAGATAAAATGAAGGTTAAAGGTAGAGGCACTATTGCATTGCAAACTCATTCACGTATAAAAAAGATTTCAGGCATATTTTTTATCCCTGAAGCAGATCAAAACTTGCTTAGTGTTGGCCAATTGGTAGATAAAAGTTTTGAGATGTTATTTAAAGATAAAATGTGTTTGATCAATGATGCTCATGGTCAATTATTGTTTAAGGTCAGAATGAAAATAGATGTTTTTCTTTGGATTTGACTGATGTTGATCAAAGAGCTCATGTTGTAATCAGTGATGAAACTGAACTTTGGCATAAAAGGCTAGGCCATTGCAATGAGTTTGCATTGCAGGATCTAAGCAAGAAAGATGCGGTGCAAGGAGTACCTTTATTGGAACCTCTCAAGTTAGTTTGTAAAGCTTGTCAATATGGGAAGCAAACTAAGCTGCCATTTGCTAAATCAGTTTGGAGAGCAACTCAAAAACCATAGTTGATCCATACTGACTTTTGTGGGCCTATGTTTGAACCATCCTTGAATGGAAGTCTTTTTATATAGCTTTTGTTGATGATCTAACTAGAATGTGTTGGATTTATTTCTTGAAATTCAAAACAGAAGTTGCAGAAGTGCTTTGGAATTTCAAGGTGTGGATTGAGAATCAAAGTGGCTACAAGATTCAGGCTATTAGATCAGATAATGGGATTGAATATACATCAGATAAATTCACTAAATTTTGTGAAGAAGCAGGAATTGAGTATAAGTTGACAGCTCCTTACGCTCCGCAACAAAATGGGGTGAGTGAGAAGAAGAACAGAACTATTATGGAGATGTCTCCCTGCACGCTTCATGAGAAGGATCTACCCAAGAAGTTTTGAGCTGAATAGCTAACATAGCTATATTTTTGCAAAACAGGCTGCCTACAAAAGCATTGCAAGGGAAAACGCCATTTGAAGCATGATATGGTTATAAGCCACTTTTAACAAACTTGAAAGTGTTTGGTTGTATCTGTTATACTCTATAGGTGAAGAGAGATAAACTTAATAAGAGAGCTGATCCAGGGATCTTTATAGGTTATAGCAGTGTCTCTAAAGCCTATAAAGTATTTCAACATCAATTTGAAAAAATAGTGATGAGCAAAGATATTCAATTTGCAGAACTAGAAAAGTGGCACTGGGAAGAGAAAAGGAGGATACCAGATGATGGATTATCATCTACAACCTCTCCATTAGATGATACCATTGATAACATTTCAGTTACATCTACAACCTCTCCATTAGATGATACCATTGATAACATTCCAGTTAGAGGTACAAGATCATTATCTGATGTTTACCAGAGATGTAATGTGTCTTTGGTGGAACCTAAATATTTTGTAGATGTAGTGAAGGATCCAAAGTGGATTGAACCTATGAAGGGTGAGTTGAATATGATTGAGAAGAATCAAACTTGGGTTTTAGTTGATAGACCAGAACATAAGAAAGTCATAATGGGTGTTCAAAACAAAGTTGAATGATGATGGCTCCATCAACAAGTACAGCAAGGTTGGTGGTCAAAGGCTATGCACAAGTGTATGGAGAGGATTTCACATATACTTTTGCACCTATTGCACACCTGGATACAATCAGATTAATACTTGCAATAGCAGCTCAAAAAGTATAGGCAGCATGGTAGCTTGATGTTAAGTCAGCCTTTCTCAATGGTTACTTGGAGGAGGAGATTTTTGTAGAGCAACCAAAAGGTTTTGTTGTTCAAGGGCAAGAGGATTAGGTCTACTTGCTAAAGAAAGCCATGCATAGGTTGAAGCAGGCTCCTAGAGCTTGGTATAGCACAATAGATGAGCACTTGCAGAGCCTTGGATTCACAAGAAGCTTAAATGAATCAACTTTGTACATTAAGCACTCACATGCTGATTTATTGAGATGACAGATCTGGGAACTATGTCCTATTTTTTGGGCATGGAGATAAAACAAGATCAGCAGGGGATATTTATTAATCAGAAAAAGTATGCCAAAGAAATACTGAATAGATTTGGCATGGAAGGAAGTAAAGCTATTGCTACTCCAATGAATCAAAAGGAAAAGCTGAGTAAGAATGATGCTGTAGAGAAGGATGACGAGGGCATTTATAGAAGTCTTATTGGCTATCTCATGCATTTGACTACAACAAGACCTGACATTCTCTATGCTGTAAGTGTTCTTTCAAGATTTTTGCATTGTGCTACATTGAATCATTACAAGGCTGTAAAGAGAGTCATAAGGTATATCAAAGGAACTCTTGATTATGGTATTCGGTATAAACGTAATCAAGTGTTCAAATTGGAAGGCTGTTCTGACTTAGAATGGGGAGGGTCCTTGGATGATATGAAGAGCACCTTTGGGTATTGTTTTATTTTGAGTTTTGGGGTATTTTCTTGGAGTTCGAAGAAGCAGGAAGTGGTGGCCCAATCAACTACAGAAACTGAATCCATAGCAGCAAATACAGCTGTTAAGCAAGCTCCTTAGTTAAGGAAGATGCTAATTGATTTATAGTTTATGCAGCAGGAAAGCACATCAATTTAAGTGGACAATCAAGCAGCCATTACAATATCCAAGAATCCAGTTTTTCATGGCAAAACTAAGCATTTTAACATCAAGTTATACTTTATCAAAGATGTACGACAGAGTGGTGAAGTCATACTGACTTATTGCAAAACCTTTGATCAAGTTGCTGATATTTTTACCAAAGCTCTACTAAGAGACAAGTTTGAAGAGCTAAGGATGAAGCTAGGCATGTACAACTATTGATGCAAGGAGGAGTGTTGAGATATGTCTCACTAGCTGACGTTAGTTTGTTGTTGATTTTTAGGAATTAATTGCAGTTTGAAAATAAATTATTAGAGTTTGATTCTGTCAAAGTTTGTTCCTATTTTTTAGCCATGTATTTGTTGATTTAGTGGGTTGTTATCAATTAGTCACATAGTTGCTGATTCATAGGGATTTTAGCATATTTTTGTTTTTTTATTGTCATGATTTAATGTCTTTAAATACCCATTTTGCAGATTGAATAAAATACATCCTCAAAAATATTTTCCAGAGCTCTTTCTTCTCATTTTTGTTTTCAGTTTTCTCATACATCTTCCCTACCAATTTTCCTCCCTCTCGCTTGAGTCGAGAAACCAATACTTCACATAGAATATTAAACATCTTTCTTGCTTTTTCTCTTATGGTCGTGGCTTCTCCTAAAAAACTAAAGATTTCATTCATTGACTTTGCTTGTGGACAAAGACAAAAATAATGTTCTCTTTGCAGAAGCAGAAAAAGATTTCGTAGATATTTTACTAAGCTTCTTATTTAACACCGCCCTTGGGAACTGGTATATCCAAACTTGTTAGTAAGCACTCTGCTATTGTTTAAGCTTGCACATTCAACTGCATAAGTTCACTACATCGAAGGGTGGAAAATTTGAACCCCAAGTATTTTTAGTTCTGATGCCAGCAACACAAAGTTGCTGAATCCAACTAACCCAATGGAAGCCTACCATGGAAATCTGGTATTCTCTTTGCCCCTTAATGTAGGACCTAGTTTGGGAGTTTATGTTAGTCCTATACGTAAATTTTACAAGTTTATCAATTTTTTCCTAAATCAACACTATTGATATTCCCAACAATAATCAAGAAGAAGAGGGAGGGAGAGAATTAAAGAAGTTGCTTATGGTGTTTTAGGAAAAAAAATATCATATCAACTAATTTAACTAATATGTTTAATTCACTCAAGTTAGTTAATTAGGTCTTACATTAGGAAATGGAGAAGTATATAACTTCGAGAGTACAATGATCTCAAAATCCTTCAATGGCTTTCTTCAGAAACCCGCACAATTCATTGTGTTTGATGATCTCACATTGATGTCTTGGAATCTAATTACAACCTTGTGGATACTTCATAACTTCAGAATTGACTGCGTTCCCCAGAGATTGATCATGATGTCACCCAGAATTAGGTGAATATTCCCTCTTTCAATTTTGTTCAAAGCATAATAACTACCCATGTTAAAATAAGTACTCAAATTTTGAAGTCACCATGGTTTGTTTGTGAAGGTACTGGATCTACTGAAGCTCTTGCTATGGTCAAACTGACCATTAATAGATTTATTCTTACAAGAAAAGCTGAACATTCAGAATTGGAGAATACTAGCAAAATCCCATTTAAAGATGAGCAAGCTATTTGGAAAGGAGGGTGGGAAGTCGATGAAGTTGAAAGTAATGATATCAAAATCAGAAAGGAAGATATTGGTAGCCGAAGTAGAAGAAAATTTCACATATGGATCTTAAGTTTCTTGACTAATCGATAGGGAAGTCATCATCTTGTACAAGGTAACTTTGGTCTGTGCTGCATTGATAACTTGTACAAGAGTCTGGCTGATTTGGAAGCAACTGGTTTTAATTCCTATTTCTTTTGTAATGACTTGAAGAACAAGCTGCTCAATCCTGATCTTGCAAGCCAAACCCCACACCAGGTGTTACTAGTTTATAAAACAGATAAGCCTATAATTTGGTCTAAGAATGATTATGTTAGTGGGAGAATGTTCATGGTGGGAGATGATTTGTGCGTAGAGCCATTTTTTCCTCAGGCTACTACTTTGTCTATTCTTCGTGAATCGCAAGTTGTTGAGCATGACTTAGAAGTAAGAGACTTAAGTATTGAAGTGAATGCGGTATATACGTATATACGGTTCTCAGTTCAGCTTCTTTGATTGTTTAGTTTTCTCTGTAAGTGATATAGAGCATCTAATATATGAGTTTTACTATGTTTTTTCTATGAAATTTTAGGGAAATTTTAGGTATTGGAAGTTCTGAAAGCATCAATGATAACATCACCAGCCTTAACAATTGGTTTGAGGCCACTACTTGTTAATCATAAGAGAAGTTGTAAAAGCCAGTAGCATATTACTGGTCATATGTCATATCATGAATGATAATAGATTCTAGGGAAATCGATAAACATAGATTGTGTGACTGTTTTTAAAGCACATTTTTAGCAGCAACATTTATGGTCATCACTGAAAGTAAGATTTTCAGCGATAACTCTTAATGTTGCCACTGAAAGTCATTTTTTAATTTGTTGCGTTTGTTGTCTCTTTCCTTTCATACTGTTTATTATAGCCTTTTTTCAAACAAAAAACTAAGCTGTATTGATCAGTTAAAATGTGAACTTAAATTTGATGATATGGAGGATTAATCCATTGATGTATCAAACATTTAACAACCACAACAATCAAAAGACAGAACAAATACTACGTGAGAAGAGTTTTGTCTTGTAAAGTCAAAAGATTAGTGTTTTTTTTTTAAGTGATTACGAGGGCTTACCAAACAAGTATTAATGCATATTTGGATTTTAAGTAGTAATGTTGTTTTTCAATTTTGGTGCATTTTGCTTTTATTGTGATAACCCCTAATGGATATATGCTTTTAAATTATACAAGTTCTTAATTATCTTGATCTCAACAACGTCATATGCTATTTGTATACTTTCCCTTCATTCCTTTTATATATATTGACATTAAGTATAAGTAAAAGTCATATATAGATATATATTGACAGCAATTTAGTTCAAGATTTTTTTCTTCTCCCACATAGTAGTGGTCTAGCATACACCTTGTCCTAAATTGCTGTATTATTATTGATAATATGATTTTATTATAGTACATTCATTTGGCAAACATACAGGAATGATTGAAGACTATGGCTCTCCAGCAGGTCTGCTACAGGACAAGTCCTCATCTTTTGCTCAGCTTGTTGCAGAGTACACTCTTAGATCATCTAGCTCCAATCTTCATCCAAGAATGAACAAAAATTGAACACTTGAATCGCAATATTCGTGATTGGCCAATAATACCCTTTATTAGGGTTTTTATATTCATGTTGATATATTGAGTATCCTCTTATTGTTATTGTTGTTGTTGTTGTTATTATTATTATTTCCATTTTCGTTGTTTTGGTTGTGACCATGATATGTAATTGCTCCAAAAAGCTTGACCTTAAAGAAATTATACAATAAGCATTTTCTCCTTCATAGAACTTTAAAAATAGCACAAGCTAAAGTGGAGGTTGTATCCAAACTCACCTTAAAACGCTGTCTAGCTAAGAGGGAGCTGTGTTTAAGTTTTACCGAGAGATTCTTTTATTCTTTATACAAGTTGTGGGTTAAACTTGCATAAAGACTTCTAAAAGTTAAAATATTTACAAGCGGTCAGAATGAATTTTTCGTAGCAATTTTTAAAGCTAAAACTCATGTTACCTCATAGCAAGGGACTAACTAATTTCGTGAGACCAAACTCTCATTGTTTTTTTTAACATATTTAATGATTAATGACATAACTTACTTTTTATTACTATTTGCGTATACTTGCCACAGACATTCATTGTGGGTAAGAGAAGTAGTTGCATATAATTAAAAACATCAGATTGTATCTTCAATAAGATACTCAATTATTCCTTGGCCAAAAAAATATAGTCAATTAACCTTGGCAGGTATAAACAACTAAAAAGTCATTTTCATGGTGTTTGAGAAGCTAGGATGTTGATTTCTAATGTAATTAATTGTATATCATCTAATTTTATTTTATCTGGCAAAGAGAATATCTTCATTTCTCTTACCTTCCACTTCCCCCTACTAATTCCTTATCCTCAACGGTAGAGATTTAATATCTTATAAAAAGTTAATAAATATAGAAATTATAAAACATTTTTGTAGAAGCTAATGTAATGGTGAGAATAAAGAAGTGGGGGGAAGTGGAGAGTTCCTTCTCCCCTCCTTTTTATTTGATCCGAATTTGATGCTTCAAGGGTAAGTTTCGTGTTCATCCCCCTTGGACTATCCATCTAAACTTGATTCTTAATGTATCACTTCTCACTTCCCTATGTGCTGAGTTTGGTATTTAATTAATTAATAGTGATAGTAATCAAAGTTTTAAATAGCAAACGAGGAGTGCAACGCCTGGGTAATGATACAAGTTTTCAAAGATCAAAAGGTCCTTATTGATTACGAGTTTGATAGCTACATCATCCCCACCACTTTTCCTCTCTCTCATTGGAGCCAAGAAACCAGTCCTTCACATAAAATATTGAACATCTTTCTTGGCCTCTTGCTCTTATGGTCATGGCTTCTCCTAAAAAATCGAAGATTTCATTGACTTTGCTTGTGGACAAAGAGAAAAATAAGGTTCTCTTTGCAGAGGCAGAAAATGACTTCGTAGATATTTTACTAAGCGTCTTAACATTGCCCTTGGGAACTAGATCCAAAGTTGTCAGTAAACACTCTTCTACTGTTCAAGCTAGCACATTCAACTGCATTAGCTCACTGCATCGAAGTGTGGAACTACTGGACCCCAAGTTTTTTGTTTCCAACCAACCCAGTGGAAGCTTTTTATGTGAATCTGGTGTATAACTTCAAGGACACAATGACCTCAAAATCCTTCCATGGCTTTCTTCAGAAACCAGCACATTTCATTGTGTCTGATGATCTCAAACTGATGCCCTGGGATCTGAATACAACCTTGTGGATACTTCGTAACTCCAGAATTGACTGCGTTCCCAAGAGATTGACAGTGACTGTCACCCAGAATCAGGTGAATATTGTGTATAGTAATAGTATGTATGTTTAAGTTTTTCCTCTTTAATTTTGAAATCATTATGTTTTATCTGTGAAGGTATTGGGTCTGCTGAAGTTATCGTTATGGTGAGACACACCATTGACAGATTTATTCTTGCACAAAGAGCTGAACATTCAGAACTGTAAAATACCAGCAAAATCCCATTTAAAGATAAGCGAACTACTGGGAAAGGAGGGTGGGAAGTTGATGAAGTTGAAGGTAGTGATATCAAAATCAGAAAGCAAGATATTGGTAGCTCAAGAATAAGAGGATTTCACAGATCAAATTTTAAGTTTCTTGACCATTCCACTAGGGCAATTGAACATCTTGTACAAGGCAACTTTGGTTTGTGCTGCATTGATAACTTGTACAAGAGTCTGGCTGATTTGGATGCAACTAGTTTTATTTCCAATTCCTTTTGTAATGATCTGAAGAACAAACTGCTCAATCCTGATCTAGCAAAGGAAACTCGACACCAGATGTTACCAGTTTATAAAACAGATAAGCTTATAAATCTGTTTAATAATGGTTATGTTAGGGGGAGAATGTTCATGGTGGGAAATGATTTGTGCGTAGAGACATTTTCACCTCAGGCTGCTGCTTTGTCAGTTCTTCGTGGGTCGCAAGTTGTTGAACATGACTCAGAAGTAAGAGACTTAAGCATTGGAGTGAATGAGGTATATACGGTTCTTCTCATTTCAGCTTCTGATTGTTTAGTTTTTTCTGCAAGTGAAAAAGAGCGTCTAATATGTGAGTTTCACCGTGTTTTCCCTTGAAGTTTCAGGTATTGGAAGTGCTGAAAGCATCAATGATAACATCATCAGCCTTAACAACTGGTTTGAGGCCATTTCTTGTTAAACAAGAGAAGTTGTAAAATCCAGCATGTTACTGGTTATATATCATATCATGAATGATAATAGATTCTAGGGAAATTTGTAAACACAGATTGTGTGACTGTCTTTGTTTTCTCTTTCCTTTTTTATTGTTTATTATAGCATTTTTTTTTAAAAATAAGCTGTATTTATCAGTTAAAATGTGAATTTAAATATGATAATATGTAGGATTAATCCATTACTGCGTCAAATATTTAACCACCACAACAATCAAAAGACCGGACAAATACTATGTGAGAAGAGTTGTCTTGTATAAGTCAAAAGATCAGCCCTTTATTTAAGTGATTATTAGGGCCTACCAAACAAGTATTAATGCATATTTGGATTTTAAGTAGTCATGTTGCTTTTCAATTTTGGTGTATTTGCTGTAATTGTGATGACCCTTAATGGATATATGCTTTTGCATTATACAAGTTCTTAATTATCTTGATCTCAACAACTTCGTATGGGTTCACATCACACCTTTCATTCCGGATACATATATATAGTTTGTTATGTTGCCTATCGTTGAATTAAGAACAAATATATTGCTTCCGATCCTTAATATAAAAGCTACCTAGTTTGGCATTTAATTATATCCTAAATATAAGACTTCAATCTACTTTTTCTCTCATATTTGTCTATTTTTTTCAAAGTAGTTCTTGTAGTCGTTACACGTATTAAAAATTCATCAAATGGTAATTCTAGATATATAATATGATTAGCAAGGATATTTTATAAAAGATAACATTTAATTATTATAAATAACTAATTTAACAAACTTTCTTAATTTACTCTAATTTGTCAACTAGCTCTTATATATTAAAAACTAGAAGTCGTGTGTGTGTGTGTATATATATATATATGTATATATTTGTTTGCATCACTTATGAATGGGTATTACAAAGAGAGAAAAGACAGAGAGTAGAAGCTAATAAGATTCAAAGGTTTATTGGCCTGGAGAATAGGATTCACATTCACATATACATCAATGAAGTTTATTTATCTCCTTATCTCTCATTTTCATTCCCTAGAGCATTTTTATTATAACACTCTTTACATATATATATATATATTTTCGGATCGTTGAATTAATGAAGATGGTGCGGTAGTTACGAATTTTTCTGCAATAATTATAAGCGATACAGATGATCGAGACGAAAGTCGTGGAGTTGGAATAATTTCCAACGGAGTAGCCTTAGGCAAAGTAAAGCTTGCGCCTTCTTTCATGTCCACTGGCTCATCCCCCACGGACTTCAACTCAAACCCTTGAAGCAAACGAGCAAGACTCAACATACTCACTTGCATAGCAAAAGTCGAACCAGGACAAGCCCTTCTTCCAAACCCAAAAGGAAGGTACTGAAAATGGCTATGACCTTCTTCATAATCAATTTCTCCATTATTATTATTATTATTCTCCTCCGTGACGAACCTCTCAGGCTGCGACCAAATGGTTGGGTCTCTATGGAGTTTCCAAATGTTGGCAAACACTCTAGTGCCTTTTGGGACGTAATAGCGAGAGATATAACAGTCTTGTGTTGCTTCATGGGGAACCAAGAGAGGACCTGGTGGGTATAATCTTAGGGTTTCTTTGAAGATGGCTTCAAGGTAAGTTAAGTTTTTGACATCTGAGATTTGGACCCATCTTTGCTTGCCTACGTGACGATCAATCTCCTCTTGGGCACGCTTTAGAACATGCTTGTTGTTCAGCAATAAGGCTATGGTCCATGTCAAACTGATGGAGGTTGTGTCTGCTCCAGCTAAGATCAGACTCTATGTATAAACAAGGTGTTAGTTAATTTCATCATGTTAAAAGTCTCTCCTTCGTTGAAATAATAAGGCACGTGAATTAATATTCATTGGCTGGAATAAAATTGTTTTTCATTGTTTTAGACTAAATTTATTATGACTAACACAGTACATGGGTCAAATAAATATCTTTTAAATGAAATTGAAGGTTTGAATCTTCAAAGCTTGTATATGAAAAAAATTGTATTATAAATTTACCCTAAAGTTTGCTAACAATGATCATATTTGACTTAGTAGGATCACATATCAAATAAGTGTAAAAAAGAAAAAAACAATTTATGCAAATGATCAAATAAAATATGTCTATGGCCGCGCCAACGCATTATGCTCCCTTTAGTCTCAAATACAGCATGTTGCTTAAGTGTTCTGGTAGTCTCCCCTTTAAAAAATCTATTGGTTAGTCAAATAAAAAAAAATTTGTTGATTGGACTTCAACTCATTATATTCCCTTATTAATTAGGGTTGTTAAAGCAAAAATCAAGCTTGGGCTTTTAATTCCCATTGACTTTGTTTTCCAAAACCTCTCCATTATTAATATATGAAAAAATTATTTTTTTCTAGAAATTTAATTGACTTAACTAATTTTATTGGTTTATATGAAGTAAGTATGATTAGTACTCTTCCGGTCCTTAATGTAAGACATAATAATTGAGTTGATATTGGGTCTAAATGTAAAACTTATTTATCATATTTATCAATTTTTTCTAAATTATTCTTATTGATACTCTTTTAACCATAACCAAGTCGAAGAAAGAGGGAGAATATTAAGGAAGATGGTTATAATGTTTTGAGAAAAACATGTCATATTTGTTATAATTAACTAACTTATCTAACTTCTTTAATTTAATCAAATTAGCTAATTATTATTATTAAGAATCAGAGGATTACTTCATATTTGAGAGAGTAAAAAGAATATATTGCTATTCAAATCAAGATTAGCTCACGGCAAACTTCTCCTTCATCTTTGACTCAAATTGTTAATATTTCATCTCTTTCGTCAATTAGTGTTTCTATCATATTTATTTACCTGATCCTGATTCTTTTAGTTATTAATGATACATTTCGATGTTAACAGAATTCATTTTTATCTTATATCTTGCTTGTACAAAAAAAATTTAGTTATATCAATAAAGCTGTTCAAAAAATGCTTTGGTTTAACTATTACCTCTAATAAATATCATAAAGTTAAAAACATTGTAGTATTGTATAAGATCCTTAATAAACACAAGAATAGCATAATTTAGAATAAAATAATTAATATTCCACAAAAATTCTGACTCCCCGTTATGAATCATTTATACATTTTTAAGAAGGTGACTTTCATAAAGATTAGAGGTACTAGAAGAAATCACCCTCTCCTTTCACAAACGCCTGGCAGTTAATTATTTTATGGAATTTTTTAGAAGATAATCCTTATGTATATGCTCGAATAAAAGTGGTTGTTTTCAAGTTTTCTGATAAATCCTTAAACAAATTATATGAAAGTCATTTGAATAAATTTAAAAATTAAAAAATAAAAATAACTACCTCCAGGAACGGCCCTAATATATTTTCTGTCTTCTTTTTCCCTTTTTCCTCTTCTTTGCCAATATGTATTCAACATATTATAATTTAGAAAAATGAAGGGAAAATACATCTTAAATTTAAAAAAGACAAAAAAGTCATGCTGACTACTCTTATAATAGTTTTGACTATTCTTGTAATGGTTTTCACATGTCAAAATATGTTAAAATCACCTATTTATCATTTTAAAATTTAATAGGTATTTTTCTGTTATTTTTCTTATAATTTATATACCCAAAACTCAAACAAGAAAAGTCATTTCGTTTGGTACTGGGAAAAAAGGGTCAAACATAAGGGGGAAAAAACATACCAAGACATTTGCTTTGATGATGGTGTCACGAGCATGGCCCAACGTATCGTCGTCGTCTTCAATTACAGAAAGCATGAAGTCAACGAAATCCTGTTCCTCACTACGCGACTCTTCTTCACCCAATGCTCTTCAACCCAACTTGATGCAACATAATCCAAATCCCTCGCAATCTTCTTCATCGATCTTAAAACTTTCCCTTCACCTGGAAACCATCCGAGAAACGGAATCAAATCTGAAGGAACAAACTCCCCAGAAATATGCATGAAATCCTTTATCAGCTTCAAAACCCTACGCGACTCTTCATCTTCCACATCCTGCAAATTCCCACAATACCTCTTCCCTGCAATCATCCTCGTGATTATGTTCAACGTCAATCTCTCCAACCACTCGCTAATAATCACAACCCTACGTTTATTATTGTCTCCGACGTAGGAGTACAGATCGCCGATGAAAAAATCGATCTCAGATTCATATGCATGCCTCAACGATGCAAGTCTCCGAGCTGACTGGAGCTCGACCATGATGAGCTTCTTCAATTTGCGCCAATACGGGCCGTCCGGCGCCGACCCGAAGGAGGCATAGTTGTAATTGAGGTAGACACCATGGCTGGATTTTGGGCTAGCGGCTAGGGTTTTTCATTGGTTGTGAAGCATTCTTTAATGGCGTCTTGGCTGCTAACAACGAGGGCAAGGAAGGCTCCGAGGCGGATGGTGAAGATGGGCCCATACTTGTCTGCAAAAGAAGCTAAGGTGTGGGCGAGGGGGATTTGAGCTCCAAGAAGATGAAGATGGCCTATTAGGGGTAAGGCTCCTGAAGGTTCTGGTGGAGCTAGCTCGCCTTTGGCTTTTTGATGATTTTGTGAGATTTTCTGAGCTCTGATCCATACAAGTAAGGGTAAAAATAGGGTTAAAGTTGCTGTTATTAATGTTGGGAAAGATAAGAGGTACATAATGGCTTATCTCGATCGTCCGGGCTTGAGATTATTTATGCAATGTTTTGACAAGAGAACTTGTTATATATACCAGCCCTTGTAGTGCAATTTGCACTATAAAATTGATCTCATATTAAAGATTGGAGGTAGTTATTGCTGGCTTGATAAGACAACGAGCAGGCACAGTTATAATAAATATAGGGCTGCGACTATAATAATAATGAGAAAAGTTGTCATGCACATGACTATAATATAATAAATACTGCCGTCATATTAGTAATAGAAAAGGGAAAACTAATTTGGAAGTCCTTGTAATTTGCTCTCATTTTGAATCAGGTCCCTAAGGTTACCTTTTTGGATGTTTGATTTTTTCAAAATAGTTGTTATGTTTTTTTTTTTCACTTTGTCCTTTCCAGGTTATCTGATAGTGTCTATGTAAAAGTTAATTAAGTGGTTTATTTTGTTTTTAAATATAAGGAGTCGATTTCTTTTCTCTTTTTCATCTATTATTCCCTTCGGTGGTCCTGTATATAAGATATAGTTTTTGAAGTAGATATATGCTTATTTATAAGATACACTTAAAGGAGCCCTTCTGGTTTTTTTTAAAAAAAATAGAGAATAATTGATGATGATCAAAGAGAAAATTAGTTGTTGGGAGTAAGAATAAAAAGAAGATTCAAATTGCTTTGAGACCCAAAAGAAATAATAATGTTGGTCATGATTTGAAAAATGATTGATGTTGTTGCACCCTAAACTAGTAGATTGTTGGATTGTTGTATGCTTGTTTTCGACTATGCTCAGCTTTTATTTATTGAATTGTGGGATTGATCTGGCTTGGTGGTACTTGTAGTTGCCCGGTAATGTTTTTAATGAGATTGGATTTCCTTATTGTTTTCAAAGTTGCATGTATTGTGTTGGTAAGTCCTGTAGATCTTGCTTATGCTTTGTTGTGTTGTTATTGTACTGTAATTCATAGCTACAAATGCATGAGAGGTAGTCTCTGATAGATTACTCAGTCTCATTTGTTTAATAATGAATCAGCAACCTTTGATTTATGGGCATAAAAAAAGTAGATTTCTTCTTGCAAGCAATCATTGGAAGGAACAAGCAATATTATCAAATAAGATCTTGGGCAACTGTTAAGCTGCTTTGTTAGCTTTAGTACAGGGTTTATTAAGTCTTTACCTCCTTCACTTAATTCTTTTTAAGTTCTTGTCCTTCTTTAGAATCTACTTTGTAATGACTTTAGTTATCTTTAATGACATCTTGATCTTTTAATAAAAAGGAAAAGATAGTCCTCTTGGTGGGAAGAAAATAGAGCGTGTGCTTCGGTTAATTTATATTGTTACTTCAGCATTGCTTTGTTTCTTTGGACATGGTTCTATTGTGTCTTTATCCCTTATTTCGGCTGAGTTTAGTTTCAAGTTTGGCTTTTTATTGTGTTTGACATTTTCCTGGTGCAAATATATATGTTGAGTTCGGTTGGTTGGCCAGACACAGAATTAGGTTGTATAGGCGTAGGTTTTGATGGGCCTAAAGCCTATTTAAGACATTTAAAACCTTAATTTTATGCAAGTCTATTTAATTAGATATTCTAAATAAATTTTCAGGCTAGGTCAGGTCTTCCTCAGGCTCAAACTTGAACCGTGAAAAATGCCTTATAGAAGCTTCAGATCAAGCTCAGGCTTCTAGGTTATCATGCAAACTCAAGCTTAGCTTATCTAGTCAAAACCTAAATTGGTGAAAGGAAAGCCATTGGCCTTGTGATTGCTTGGTATATATGAAAATTTTCTTCTAAGTGGAAAGTCGTGAGTTTTATAAGATTTTTCTCTAAAACTATTTCCTCTAATAAAAATTGTAAGGAATACTAGTAAATTTCTCAATTTAACACATAACTATTAGAATAAGACTTGTAAATCTACTGTCCGGTGTATATTTTTTGGTCAAAAAATGGAAAACGAGAAAATTTTTTTGATTAAAACTGTAAAATATAATGAACCTGCAAGAAAAAAAAAAATACAGGATTTCTTATCATTAAGCATCACAAGTTGACCCGTACATTGTGCATATTGTCATATAAATATCACAAGTTGATCCCTAAATTATATTGTGCAAGACTTTACTCATTGATGAAGTTTAAATCTCAGCAACCACATCAATACCAAAAGATTCATTATCCCAATATTTTATAATGGACAATTGACATTAATTGATAATTAATTTAACCATAAGTAGGGGGGCTGCCGCTGCCTCAATGCTTCAATTCGTTCAACTCACTCTTTGCCGCTTAATAATTTATCTTTATTTTGATTCAGTTACGGTATATGGAAGCTCCTTAGGTTCAAAATATAAACTTTAAATAGTTAAATTATGCAACTCAAAAAGTTGGTTAAAATTGTTAAAGACAGCAAATGGTTAAAAAATACAACTTAAGAAAATTGGTCCTTAATTAATAACCCTTCATTTTTTTCTGATGACGTGGCTCTTGCATGGCTCCTATGTGGCTCGCTGACTTGATAAAATTATATTATTAAGATTATTTTGTTTCCAGGCGGATTATTATTAGAATTATTTACCTAAAAATGCATAATTACCATCATCCCAATTACATGATTCAACTTATTTTATTTTTAAAAACTGCCAGGTAGATAATTATTTACTTAAAAACGCATAAACACCATTGTCCAATTTTGTTTCGCCCGTCTTCGTGCACTCGCTTGCGGTAGTCGCTAGGGCCAATTGCAGAGCATTCGACTGTGCAGTTTCATTCAGCATGGAGAAACACAACAACGAGGAGAGGATGAGAGGATAAAATCATCATGTAAGATTAATTATTTGTTGCGTTCTGCTGCTCGCAGTTCTGTTTTGTTTCCTACCGATGCTCTCTGAATCTTACGTATAAGATTATCATCACTCCATGTCCTCACGTTGTCTTTACTATTGATTTCGTTCATTTCTTTTGTTACTTTCAGTGTTTTCATTATTTTCGGCGCTTTCATAGTCGATTGCGTTTTTGACATTCGTTGTTTTCCTCCCTCACCAATTTTGTGTTTTTTTTTCCTTGTTCCTTGTCAATTTGATTATAAATGGAATCCCATAATGAAATAGAATCAAGGAGTGGGGATGAGACAAACGCAGGAGGTAGGAATGTAAGTTTAGGAAGTACCACTGAAATAGAAGTTGAGGATGATAGTTTGACTGACATAGAAGCTGAGGATAGTGATGAAGCCGGCTTAAACGATGATTATTTTCATGAACTTATTGAGGTTAACTTCATTGAGGATATGGGTCAAGGTAGTGGGGGTGCCTCTAATTTGGCCGAATTTGAGTCTGTGCATTCTGAGATTGTTGTTGCTTCTGAGTTATCTGATAAGAACACGTTGGCTATGCTTTCTGATCTCGAAGATGATGAGTTGTATGAGGAGTATGCATGTGGTGAAGATGATGAGGATAAGACAGTAACAATAGATGAGAAATATAATCCTGCTTATATGTACAAGGAGTTTGAACTTAAGTTAGGAATGGATTTTACCTCAATCAAGCAGTTTCGGGGGCCCTTAGAGAGTATTGTTTGCTACATGGGTTTGATGTTAAGTTCATGAAAAATGATAAGGAGAGATGTTGGGTTAGGTACAAAAAGTAATGTGGTTGGTTAATGCTTGTAAGCAAAGTCGGTGACCTAGTGACCTTTGGGGTGAAAACATTTAGACCCAAGCATACTTGTGGAGTAACATTTAATTCAAAGTAAGCTACATCAAAGTGGGTTTTAGAGAAGATGGTAGATCATATGAAGTTAAACAAGAATTTGAAGCTAGGAGATGTGGTTTCAATTGTAAGGCAAAATTACCTGGTGCAGCCTTCAACAAACAGGGCATTTTGGGCTAGGAAGATTCCCAAAAAAAAAAAACTTGTGAGAAGAGTACAAGTTAAAAAAACTTTTGTAATGAATTCAAGAAGAGAAACCAAGAAGAGAAACCAAGAAGAGAAACCCCCAATCTGTGTTTCTTCTTGTGACTGAGAATCCTTATATGAATCACCGACATGTGTTTAAAAGATTGTATTTAAACCCACAATTTGTTCTAGTTTTTCGTAAAAATTGTTGTAATTTTAAATAAATTGGATTTAAACCTGTTATAACATCAGACTTTCGTCGCTGGCCAAAAAAAAAAAACGACAGACTTTTGACTTTTTAGTCAGCTGATTATTAAATTTTATGATAGAAAATATCTTTTTGAGTAATTGAAATTAGGGAAAATCCGAAAAAAAATACCTCTAAAATTTCAAAATCATAAATGAGAAACGACTACAAAAATACGTTGTAATTTACTTTTTAAATGTTGTTAATTGTTATTAAAGTATAGTAAACAAGATTGATTTTAGAATTTAAAAGTATTTTTTTGAGATTTTTCTTTTGAATTATTGCCTTTCTTGCGGAATTTTTCAAGATTTGATGTTTTTGGAAAACGAACGTTATTGAGTAATTGTAATTATTGCCTTTCTTGCGGAATTTTTCAAGTAAGATTTGATGTTTTTGGAAAACGAACGTTATTGAGTAACTGTAATTATTGCCTTTCTTAGTCCTTGGAACTAAGAATTACACTGCCTTCATTTTTTTTATAAGAAACAATTAATAGAATTGTCTTGACAAAAAAATTGGTTAAACTTGGTTAAAGATAATAAATAAATATGCAAAAATTGTACTTTTCTCTCAAAAATATTTTTTATTTATGAGAAAAAGAGAGTATAAATGAGAGAATAAGAAAATTACTACCTCTGGTCCTAATAATAAGGTCTCGTTTATAGACTATAAATGGGATATTATAATTGTCTATAAACGAGATTTTATAATTAGGACCGGAGGTAGTATTAAAATAAAGAGAATTGCAGAGAAAAGAGAATGTAAGGAAAAGAATAGTATTTTGGGAGTCGTGTGATAATAAATGTGTTAATATTAAAATGGATAATTAAATAAAAAAAAGAGAAATTAACAAATAAAATTTGAGACTTCCTTTGAATATCTCTTATGAATAAGAACAAGCCATAGGTGGTGGCTGAATGTGCTGCTTTATTGGATGTTTAATAACCAAGTTCCTCCCTTCTGATTGGAGATGCTTCTCTCCCTTTGAGAATGCTTTGCTCTCAATAGAACTTATTAGGAATCATTTTTGTGTCTGAATTCCCACGGAAGCAAATTTGGCGGCGGACTCAATTGCCAAAGCTTCATTGAAGGGGTTGTACCAGAATGATCGGATTTGGAGACCCCCTGTTTTACTTAGGAGTATTTTGGAGAATAATATTTCTTGTTCCTCTTCAGATACTGGCTGATTTCTCTGTTTTAGTGTTTTTCGTTGCTGTTGGACTTTATGACTCTTGTTTGTATCGTCTTGTTTAGTGTTTAATGAAGTTTTTTTTTTTCAGTTTCCCAAAACAAAAAAGAAAAAAAGAAATAGAGGAAGTAAAAGAAGATAATTGCTCCGAGACTTATAAGAAAAAATAACGTTGGATGTTTATGAATATTGATAATGTTTTTACAGTTAGTCAGGGACTAATTAAGGTTAATTACGTTGTACGGGTCAACTTTAAACTGATAATTGAAGATTCGAGTAAGATTTTTAAACTGCAATCTGGAAATCTTATATTATTTTAACTTGGAATTTTTATTCTAATGCATCGTGGGATTCTATTAGCATACAACAATAACAATGGGCGGCTTCCAAAAGTTGGTATTTTTATCTTATTTCAAACTTTTATAATTCAATCTATTAAATTTCAAGTATGTCTTTCTTAAAGTATCAACAAAATGCACAAGAAGTGGGCCGTAATGAAATGTCAGATTGTCAGAATACTCTCCTCCCCCCCCCCCGGGTTTTTTTTTTTCTGCCAACGGAAATGTTAGAATACTTGACATTTAAAATATTAAAGATGCCAATCAGCACAACTCAAGTGATAGATACCAAAAACAATTTCATTAATACCTCCATTGCTAAATATAATAATTAGTTAGAAAGTCAATTTGATTCTAGTTATAAGACCCTCAATTTATTTTATCTCTCATATTTATTAATTTTCTTTAAAACAATTCTCATGATGATTGCATTTGTTGAAATGTTTTTATCAAAGGATAGTTCCAATATACTATCTCTGGTCCTTAATATAAGACACTGTTTGACTTTTATTTTGGTCCTAAATATAAAATCCCAATCCACTATGTTTCTCATATTTATACATTTTTTTTCCAAAGTAATCTATCTAACAATGATAATTCTAGTCAATACACTTGATTAGTAAGGATATTTTAAGAAAGATAATGTGATGTAGAACAAGAAAGGATCGGAAGGGATGAGAAGTTAGAGAAGAGGAAGAAGAAGAGAGGAGGAGCAGAGAAGCAGGGAGAACAGGAGAAAAACTGATTGATAAATTCCAAATGTCAAGTCTGATTACAAACTGAAACCCTAAACTATAAATAAAAGAAAGAAATAAAAGAAATAAAAGAAATAAAATGAGGGGAGTGGGGAAGTGGGGTGAGTGGAGTAACTACCCATGATCTAAATTACAGAAATAATTAACAAAATAAACAATAATAAAAAAATAATTAGTTAGTTAAATTAAATCTGTATCATTTCTCCCCAGGTTGGAAGAACTCGCCACTGGAGAGTTGGACAGCTGGAAGTCATCAAGGAAGGCGGGGTCTATACGACGGAATTCGTCCTTAGTGAGCCACGTGGCGTCTGCATCATTGCAGCCTTTCCAACGAACAAGGTAACGACTGATGGGACCTGCTGGAGTGGATATCGTCTACTCATCCATCACGGCGTCAATGGCTTGGGCGGGTGGCGCAACCTTAGGCAACGGTGGAGTTGGGGCTTGGTGGGTTGGGGTACTTGCAGCATCATTAGAAAACAAAGGGGGCGGCTCGAAAGTGCCCCGATAAGGAACAAGATCCTCAATATTAAATACTGGACTGATAGCTATATCTGGAGGTAACTCTAATAAATATGCATTAGGTCCTAACTTCTTGGAAATGCAAAATGGGCCAGAGGCACGGGCATGCAGCTTCTTGTAAGGCCTCTTTGGGAAACGCTCAGGCCGTATGCGAGCCATGACAAGGTCGCCAACATCAAACTCTTGGTGACGTCAATGGACATCGGCAGCTATCTTATACCTGTCATTATTTAAAGTTAACTTACGCCTAACCTCAGCATGAATATCGTGAAGGCGATGTGCAAAGGTCTCGTGGACTTAGAAGGGCGAGCAGACAGGGGAAGGGGAACAAGGTCAATAGGCTGCTTTGGGTTGTAACCCTGAACAATTTGGAATGGGCCTTTGCCAGTGGATCTATTGACCGAGTTATTGTAAGCAAATTCAGCTATAGGCACGACTAAATCCCAGTTACCCGGCTTATCGCCAACTAAACTACGGAGCAGGTCACCTAAGCTACGATTAGTTACTTCAGTCTGTCCGTCAGTCTGAGGGTGGAAAGCAAACGAGAACTTCAGTTGTGTCCCAAAGAGCTTCCAAAGGGTCTTCCAGAAATAGCTGACAAACTTGACATCCCTATCAGAGACAATAGTAGTAGGCAAACTGTGAAGACGCACAACCTCTCGAAAGAAAAGCTTTGCCAGATGTGAGGCATCGGTAGTCCTACTGCACGGAATGAAATGTGCCATCTTTGAGAATCTATCAACCACAACTAAGACAGAGTCGTGCCCTCTCATTGTCTTAGGCAACCCAAGCATGAAATCCATGCTAATGTCCTTCCAAGGTGCCTCAGGAATAAGAAGAGGTGTGTATAATCCAGTATTCCTCTTCTTTGCCTTGGCCGTATGGCACGTACGACACTGGGAAAGGATTCGACCAATATCACGGTTAAGGGAAGGCCAATAGAACCTATCTTCAACTAGGGCTGTAGTCTTCTGAACACCGAAGTGTCCTGCTAATCCTCCAGCATGCAATTCCCAAACAAGAAAATCGCGTAGTGATGTGCGGGGAATGCACAATCTCAACCCACGGAACAGGTAGCCATCATAGATAAGGAAATCCACATGATTGTGGCGGTTGCCATCTTTAACCTCATTATAAATGATACCAAAGTCAGGACACGAGGTGTACTCATCCTTGAGCCTGTCAAAGCCCACGACACTAACCGTCAGAGTGTTGAGAACGTGGATTCTTCGGCTAAGAGCGTCAGCTACTTTGTTCTCTACCCCTGGGCAGTGCTTCACCATGAAGGTAAATTCCTGAATGAATTCGCTCCAGTTGGCATGTTTGGCATTCAAATGCTGTTGGGAGCTAAGGAACTTGAGAGACTGGTGGTCTGAGTAGATGACAAACTGTTGGGGAAGGAGGTAGTACTTCCAATGCTCCAAAGAGCGACCAATGGCGTAGAACTCTTTGTCATACGTGGAGTACTTTTGCTTGGCCTCATTGAGCTTCTCACTGAAGTAGGCGACAGGGTGGCCTTCTTGGCTGAGAACGCCTCCAATCCCAACCTCGGATGCGTCGCAAGCAACTTCAAAGCACTTGTTGAAATCATGTAAAGCTAGGACGGGAGCACTCGAGAGTTTCTTCTTAATAGTGCTGAAAGCTGTGGAGGCCGTGGGAGTCCAGTTAAACTTATCCTTCTTCAGGCAGTCAGTAATTGGAGACATAAGTGTGTTGAAGTCTCTGATGAAACGCCGATAGAAGGATGCAAGCCCATAGAAGCTACGTGCTTCCTGCAGTGTCTGCGATTCTGGCCAATCTTGAATAGCTCGGACTTTTGCAGGGTCTGCAGATAAGCCTTGTTCCGAGATGATGAATCCGAGAAACATAACTTGATTCTGTAGGAAGGAGCACTTTGGTAGGTTGAGATAAAACTTCTCCTTCTGAAGGGTCAGAAGCACCTGTCTAAGGTGGTGCAAGTGGTCATCTCTGGACTTACTAAAAATCAGAATGTCATCAAAGTAGACAACCACGAACTTTCCTAGATAGGACTGCAGCATATGCATCATTACTCGCATGAATGTGCTCAGGGCGTTTGTTAAGCCAAATGGCATAACGAGCCACTCGTACAATCCATCTTGCATTTTAAACGCAGTTTTCCACTCATCTCCTGGTCTGATTCGAATCTAATGGTAACCACTGCGAAGATCGAGCTTGGAGAACCATTTAGATCTAGACACTAAATCAAGCATGTCCTCTAACCTAGGGATTGGGAACCTGTACTTGACAGTTATCTTGTTGATGGCTCGACTATCAACACACATTCTCCACGAGCCGTCTTTCTTCGGAGTTAGAAGGGCAGGGACAGCACAAGGACTGAGGCTATGCTAGATAACCCTCCTCAAGCAAGCCGTTAACCTGACGATTGAGCTCTTCCCGATCTTTAGGGTTCATCCTGTAGTGTAGAAGGTTGGGAGCTGTGATCCTGGAACCAAATCGATCGCATGCTGGATGTTTCTCATGGGTGGCAAGTCAGGAGGTAACTCCTCAGGTGCAACATCTTTAAACTCATCCAAGAGTTGGGTCACTTCTTTTGGAAGGCTATCAGGTGTCGGTGCAAGAGGAGAGAGGACTTTGGAAACAACAGCAAGGATGACATCAACCTCTCTACTTTCTTCAATGAATTGCTTCTCCGTAAGGAGGTGAAGGTTGATAGGCTTAGAGGTGGATCCTTTTGTGGGGGCTGGACCCTTTGCTTTAGGCTCAGGCTTCACAGGACGAAGCAAGATAGTCTTGCCCTCCTGCTTGAAGATGTGGTTGTTTGCTCAGCCCTGGATAGTGACATCATGGTCATATAGCCATGGGTGTCCTAAAAGAATGTGAGACACATCCATAGGGATCACGACACACAAAACATCTTCCTTGTAGTCGCCCAAATAGAGTGGGACACAACACTGCTGAGTGATAAGCAATGAAGTGTTGTTGACCCACGCAACTCTGAAAGGCTTAGGAATTTGCTCTGTCTTAAGTCCAAGACGAGTGACACCTCAACAAGAGATCACATTCCTTTCACTTCCACTATCAATAACTAACTTGCATGACTTATCACCGCACTTCACGAAGGTGTGGAAGATGCTGTTCTGTTTCCATGAGTCATCTGGCGTTGGGACAGTCAGGAGGCATCGCATCACTCCAAGATGACCTAATGGCATGTCATCACAATTAATTTCTTTGTCCACATCAGAAGGAATATCAACAGGGTTGATGAGGACATCTGGCTCACTCTCGAGTAGTGCACCATCTTGAGATTCGATAAGCAACGCACGTTGCGAGCACTTTGAAGCGATGTATCCCTTAGAGTGACACTTGAAACACTGTATCGATGAGCTACCTGTGCGAGCATTCGAGGTTGATGACTCTCTTGGTCTAGAAGCGCTTGGCCCTGAAAGTTGTTGACTTACCTGTTGATTGGCCGAAACAACGAAGTTGCGTGTTGGACGAGACTCTAATCCAGAGAAGCTGGGATGCCTGAAGGAGGGATACTTAGGCAGGGAGTCAATGTCGATAGCCTTATGATATGCTTCCTCTAAAGTGTAAGGACGGTTTACTTTGAGCTCCCTCTGTATGTCATCCCTAAGGCCGCTGATAAACCTCTCAATAACCACAAAACTCAATTCATTTAAGTCATTGCGGATCAGAAGGTCATTGTATCAAGAGACGTAGTCGGCTGCCGATGAGGTTCCCTGCTTGAGGCTGTTCAATTGGTTGAAAAGCATGCTTAAGTGACTGACCGGCACGTACTTTTCCTTAAGCTTCAACTTCATCTCCTCCCAAGTAGTGATGGGAGGTTGCCCTAAGTGTTCAAGGTTCACTTGGACGTACTGCCAATACTTCCTTGCAGATCCTATGAGCCTCATCTTGGTAAAACGAACGCACTGTATGTCACTCATATTGTACCACTCGAAGTAGTCGTCCATGGTGGCTAACCAATCGAGGAAGGCATTTGCGTCTAAACATCCATCAAAGTCAAGTGCCTCAACTTTAACCCTCTTCGTCGCATCATCATTGTAGTCTTGCCGAGGGGTGTCTCGGTATCGTCTGGGCGGCGACGGGTCTTGTCCATACCTAGGGCGCCCAGCGTATCCTCCATAGGCTCGTCGGTTCGCAACATGGGATTCGTAGCGAGCCTCTGTCCCTTGCTCATCCCATGGGTTGTCCTCTTCCTCGAACTGTGGGGGAAGGGTCTCAACGTGTAGCGGTTTAGTCTGTGAGTTATGCAGACCTACAGACAGTTGGGAGCCTCTAGTGTGAGATGGTCCAATGGTGTCGAGCTTAAGGTGCGCTTGATTGGTCTCAGGGACATTTCCAAGAATCCCTTCTACACCCTTACTAAATACCTGCCTATTAATCCTTAGGAGAGAATCCCTAATCTTCTACTGGGAGGTCCTAAGCTCTTGATTAGCTATCTCAAGCTCCTGAGTAGTGGTTCTAAGCTCTTGGCACTGGGAGTTATATTCTTGCTTAATCTCAGCCAAAGATTCCTTAAGGCATTTGGTAAGTTCATTCAGTTTTAGTTCAAAGGTCTGAAGTCTCTGGTCCATTTGGGATTGAAGGGAGCTAACACGAGGTTCTAAAGATTAAAGTGCTTGGTCTAAGGTGTCTTGTCTATTTTCAATATCACGAATAGTCATGTAATAGATAGACAAAAGCTAACAACAAATAATAAAGCAAGTAAAGAGCTACTAATAAAATGAAAATCAATTATCTCTCTCTCTGTTTTTTTTTGCCTTTTTTTCTTTTTTCTTTCTTTTTTTTCTTTTTTTTCCCCTCTCTCTTTTCTTTTTTTTTTAATAACAATAATATAAAACCAAATTAAACAAATGGAAATGCTAATAAAATATAATATCTACAGTAAATAATAATCAATAGAATGGCAAAAGCAAAATAGTAACCTCCAGTATGTCAAACTAGTCACAGTAAGTTAAAGAGAGGGTCAATTGCGCCTTACCAACGCACTTAAAGAGACCAGAAAACTAAAAATTACCCCAAAGTGTCTAAATGATTCTGTGGCTGAAGTGAAAATTTTGACAAAATCTGGGTCCACAAGTGTAACTTCCTTGAATGTATTGGGTTAGACTGCAAAATTTCAAAATCTGGGGAGAAGGCAAAATTTTCTGGAAAATATGGGTCAGAATGTGTAATTTTCGCTAAAAACCAAATCTGGAACTGCAGAAGCACGGAGGCACGTGGATCTCACACGCAGAGACTGTGATGGCGCATGCAGGCGTGTGGAGGACTTTCTGGCAGTGCAACTCAGGGAACAGGCCGCGTTCCTCGAGGCGGACTTAATGGTGGTTGTTTCACGTTGATCGGATGCTAGAAGAGTGAGATCTGGGTCTCCAAAGTGACGCTTCCGGTGACGTTGCGTAGAGGGAGTTCGGCTGGATCGTGGAGGCTGTTTCCGGTGGTTTCTGGTTGTGAAACCTTGAGATCTGGACGGATTGTTGCCTACGGTGAGAATGGAAGTGGCGGCGCCATGAACGGTCGTCTGAAAATGAGCGAACAATGGTGAAGGAGCGGCGGCTGTGGGTGGTTTTACAACAAGGGCATGTTTGGGGATTGAAAAATGAGTTTGAAAAAAGTAGAATGAAGCAATCAACCTGGCTATGATACCAAAATTGATGTAGAACAAGAAAGGATTGGAAGGGATGAGAAGTTAGAGAAGAGGAAGAAGAAGAGAGGAGGAGCAAAGAAGCAAGGAGAACGGGAAAAAAACTGATCGATAAATTCCAAATGTCAAGTCTGATTACAAACTGAAACCCTAAACTATAAATAAAAGAAAGAAATAAAAGAAATAAAAGAAATAAAATGAGGGGAGTGGGGAAGTGGGGTGAGTGGAGTAACTACCCACGATCTAAAATATAGAAATAATTAACAAAATAAACAATAATAAAAAAATAATTAATTAGTTAAATTAAATCTGCATCACAATGCCTCTTTAGGACAAATAACTAACTCAACTTACTTCCTTAATCTCCTCAAATTAGTCAACTGGTTCTTATAATTAGGATCGGAGGTAGTATATAATTAACAATGATATTTTAGACAAGACAATATCCATTTATTATAATAACGAACTTAACTAATTTTTTGAAGTAATGCGTTACCAAAAAACATATCATAATGATTTCTATTCTATTTTGAAAATTTAGAGTTTAGACTACAAAATCTTTCTATCTTCCCAAGCATACATATTCCATGATTATAATCAAAACAAGATCAACAAAGACGCAATAGAACATGAAGAGTAGTAAAGCTAATAAACATAACAATATCATTAATTATTGTTGCTTCAAATCCAAATACTATAGCTGTAACAATCCCCGTAATTCATGGTAAATAAACATTTTCAAAACGATAATTACTTTAAAAAGGCCAACCATGGTAGGAAAGACAAACCTAATCAAATAGAAATCTACCATAGTCAATAATAATCCAAATCTTTAACAAAGTAGTAGCTACTGTTCTAGAATAGTAAGGATAGTTAATCAAATAAGAAATGATCAACATTTGATTTTTCATGTATATATCAAATCCATCAGCAATACTTTGGAATCTCAAATACAATTAAGACCAATTGTAAAAGGGCTAGGGCATTTAAAGTCCACCAAAACAACTACCACTGCTGCCCATTATCAAGTGCAATCAAAATAACAATCACATATGTCGAAAAAGCCCAATAGTACAAGTCCAGAATGTAGCGGAAAGGCTATGATAATGTTAACTAAAACAAAAGGCCATAAAGTTTGGCAATATACATCAGTCAAATCATGTATATCAAAATAGAGGCTATACAGAGTGGAAAGGAAAACTCAAGCCTCGGACACCTTCCCTTTGGGACCAACACCTGAACCCTCGCCTGAAAAATGTTAAATAACCACGGGGTGAGTTAAATTGACCCAGTAACCACAATTCCAATTCAACAAGTATCCAGGGAGTGATTACAAGATAGTTAAGCGGACAAAGTACAATTTCAAATAACATATAGGATAAATATCCTTACAGAAAACAATATATAATAATTCAAAAGTAATTTGCATGCACAGAACTTCATCAACCATCCTTATAACCTCCTTGTAACCTCTGACAGAACCCATGGGCTATTCACACATAACATGATTCGTCTCTTTTACAAGATTGCACCAAGCTCTCCAATAATGAGGTGTAACTCGGCCAAAAGTCACATAGCTCATATTGGACCATGGGTTCCCTTTCCTTGGAATATGGAAAGGTGTCATGTCCCTTGGGCTGACCCTTGACCTGGCCAAAGGAAGGGTGATACCGAGTGCCCTAAGAATGTTAATGCCAACCACTGGGCGCCAAGTGGCGGCTATACCACGTGGTATAAATAATCAGACCTCCCACAACTACATTTCAGCACAACCAACACAGCCCAATCCAACCATCCAATTCCACACAATTTCATATCCATAAAGTATTCTCAGATTCAATAATCAAATTTGTTCAACATCAACAAGATATTCATAAGATGAAATAATTCATGCCCACTTAGCTAATAAATTTAACGAAACATAAATCTTGATATAGATATATAAATTACTTTTCATACAAAAATCACCATAACATATATTGATAACATTTATAATATCAACACATGCTTATAATCACATCAACAAGCATACAAGGTAAATTAGAAAGTGGTTACCTCAAGTTCTTGACACAAGAACTAAAAATAGGAGAATTCAAACCCAAGAGTCCAAACCAAGCTCACTCTACAACAATAAGTTTATAAACATATATTAATAAAAAGACTAATTAATATAGCATTAAAATAGTTTATTTACTAAATCCCCATAATTGGCTTGCTAAAAAAAATTATCTTTAGAAAAATAATAATTCATCTATTCCTCCAAGTGACAATTCCTAATACTTCCCAACTCTATTTCTCTCATTCACATCATTAATAAGGATATTTCCTTCAAATCATCCAAAAATCTCCAAAAAGTGTTTACTTTAACTCTTAGAAAAATAATCATATACCATCTATGCCTCCAATCATTATTACAATCCTATTCCCTTCTTCCATTAATCATTTCTCATTCATTAGAGTCAATAACTTATAATATTTTCCTCAATTTACTCCAAACACCCAACTTTCACTACTTAAAGTCTCTCCAAGAATCATCAACGTTACTATTTCAACAACAATCCTCAAAGTTTAAGCATTGGATCCTCAATATAACCTCAAATGAACTCAACTAAGAGATAAATTTCGAAATTAATATCATCATTAACACAAATCACCATTTTCCAACCAAACCCTAACTTATATTGTCTCAAATCAACCATCCAACTAAAATCTAAGTCATAAGACTCTTATTCTAACCACATAAGCTCCATTAATATCCTAATACTAAATTAGAAACCTTAAAAATTAAAAATCTAACAAGCCCTAATAAACTTTATTTTCTGCCATAAACTTACAGAAATAAAAAGAAAAAACTAAATAAAAATAATAGGATGAAAATAGATTACCTAAATATCTTATATGTACCCAAGGTAGAGCTCTTTTCTTTCTCACACCCTCAATCTCCCAATCACTCTCACTCACTGTTCGGCGATGACAGAGAGGCACGGACAAGGGAAAGCGAACGAAGCGGAAAGGGGAGGGGGAAATGATTGAAAGTGGGGGTTACACGTGACCCCCACTTGAAATGCTTTTGCTATGCTATTTATATATATATATATATATATATATAAAAGAGCCACAGCCCAAACAGGGGGAATTAACCCCCCCACCAACAGGCGGTGGGTAGCCCACGTGCCACCCACTTGCCCTTTTGATTTTTTTTCCTTTTATAATTTATATGTATATCACAAAAATTATGATTTACAATCTACACAATAATATTAAATTTTAAATATTATTAATTAATCTCATACCCATATAACTTAAATCCTATAATAAGATAAAGAAAAATGGAACGTTACAATAGCTGCATTTAACGATCAATTGTTTCACTTGTAAACTCCCAAATGCAGTTAGAAAAATGTTTTTACACAAAACCTTTTTCATATACTGACCTCTTGCTGATCTGAACACCCTATTATTAAAAAACCTAAAGGAATGGCCTCAAACCTTCTGTCAAAGCTGATGATGAAAACATGGCAGGTTTCAGAATTCTCCATACCTGCATTGAAACCTAACCAAGTTAATTAAGCACCAATAGCATACAGCTTATATTTGGGGGGTGATTTTAAGCACAGGAGTACTAGAAGAATAACCAAGAAAACTAGAAAACAATACATTTTCTTAGTTTATGCCTCGTTCACACCAAATTCTATGTCTCTTACTTCCAAATCTTGCTGTTGGACTTTGGATTCACTCAGTAATTCTTTAGCAGCTGGACATGAAAATGACTGAAAGGACAAATCATCTGCAACCATCATCTTTAATCTCCATAAAGTGTGACACATGTAAGATTTTTTCCCGATTTTGGAGGCAATGAGATTGGATGAGTTCTTGTTCACTAAAGTTGTAAGTATGGATCTTATGTCATGATCCCAAAAGAAGTGAGCCCAGGAAATGACCCAAAAGGTGGCCCAAATCTCATATGCAAGCACAACCAGAGGAAGAGACACAAAATGTGGTTACTATGGGATTTGGAGGGTCAGGCGGAGTATAATAAGGACAAAGTCTGTTATGGAGGGGGTAGAAATGATTATGGTCTCTCTCTCTTCCCCCTGAAGATTCTTTCCCTGCTAACTTCCTGCTTCCTTCTTTCTGCTCCTTTCTGCAACTCTGTAATTCACTGATATTTGCATATTCCATTGTATTAAGTGCATAATTTCTATATATGTGACTGAACTTAATCCATTGAACCATATATTTTATCATTTTCGTCATTCATATGTGTATTTTCAGTCTTGACCATTACATCTTACACCAACACCCACGGTCGAAAGTTTCAAGCTCCCGTACAAATTATCAAGGCACCCCTAACCAGCTAAGAAGCCTAAAAATTTAACTGCTCCCAGTGGTAGAGTGAGGAAACTTAGAAGTTGATCCGTGAAATTTGTTTCTGCTTCTACAAACAGTATTTTGTTTTTTGATTTTGACACTACTACCTTCAACCTTATCTTATGACCCCCATTGTCTTATGACTGATTCACTTAAAAAATGGACTGTGATTTTGTTTGGAGGTTCTGATAATGAACATGCAGTTCCTTGCGCAAGAATAAATTAGTCAATGGTGTCTCTGACCATAACAACGTCAACTTGAGCAGATCCCATAGCTTCACAAAACAAAGCATGAATAAATGATGGGACTAGAAATAATAAGGAGGAAGAAATCAAATTAAGCAATGAAGAGAAATCAAGGGGAAAAAATACGTGGAATGTCATTTTGACGAAAAATTACACTTACCACTGTCTCACTGACATTCACAGTTAATCTCTTGGGAACATACACAACCCCAAAATTCTGTATTATCCACAAGGTATTTATATCACTAGGCATCACTGTTAGATCATCACAAACTAACCAAAATATTGGCAACCGACCGCCAATATAGCCATTAAAAAACTGAGAGCTCTTCATCATCAAAGTCATATCGAGATCCATATATCCCATTGAGTTGATTGGATTTAGGAACTTTCCGTTATTCCAATCTTTAATAAAATACGTTGGGTCCAGATTTTCTACACTTCACCGCAGTGAGAAAATACAGTTAAATTTGAAAGGCTGTACACTAGAGTCCTTACTTACAAGTCTAGAGATAGTTCCCAAGGGCAACATGAAGAAGCTAACTAAAATATCGATAAAGTCAAACCCCACTTCAGCATAAAGAACCTTACTTTTCTCATCGTCTATGAATAAAGTCAATGAAATGTCCTCCAATTTCTGCAATGAAGCCATGATCGAAATGGTGCATTGCATAGATTTGTTCTTTATGCAGAAGAGACTAAATCCTTCGTACCCATATTGACAACTTTGTTGGAGGGTATTTGAAAAGAATCTGCAAGAAGATATATAGATATGAGGCACAAAGAAATCATAGAATAAATTGTGATTGTAAAAGTGAGTGATTTGGGCAAATTTAGAAGCATAAGATGTCTTCAAATGAAGTCCACTCATGATTAGGCATTAAATTTCCCATTTTCATTTAGGTTGAGGAAATCATAATAAGAGTGAGATTGATCAAGGTGCAATTCAAAGAAAATCAAAATACTAATGACTACCTTATAATACCTTTGCTAATCATGTGTATTAGTTAAAACTACCATTTGATAAAGTTTGTTAAGTCAGTCATTTGTAATAAATAGGTGTTATCTTCCTTATAATACCCTTGCTAATCATGTATATCAGCTAAAACTACCATTTGATGAAATTTTTAACATATATAACTACTATAAGGACTATTTTTAAAAAAATACATAAATATGAGAGATAAAGTGAATTCGGGTCTTATATTTAGAACTAAATTGAAAGTCAAACTAGCTCTTATATTTAGAATTGGGAGTAGTACATTTTTTTCAACAACCACAATCATCAAGACAACCTAGAGTGGTTAATCCATTCTTCAATTGATAGAGCATGTAATAACCCAATTAAATGTATTTAAAATAAGTTTAGTAATCTAGAGTATTAATGGGTATAAATTTTTTTTGATCACTTACACCCGTCCCTTTAAGTTAAAAATGTCACTCCTAACATAGCTGCCCAAAAGCCAATAGTAAATCAATTTCACTCTAATACAATTGTATGGGTCCAGTAGGTATATTCCTATTTTAATGACAAATTAGAACAATTTATAATCCCAGGCTACCCAATCCAGTGGTCCAATTAAGATTTCGTTTTCCAAAACTAATCTAAATTCCTCAAGTTCATACTTAATGTTGGTCAAACATTAGATAGATAGGAAATCCAAGATTGAGTAAACAGATAATATTAAGCACATATAAATGGTTCCAACATGCTCTAATCCAAAAATCAATGATTCACAACATGCTCCTTCATAGCAACTCTAGGGTCAGGGCAGAGAAAAAACTACCCACAACAACAACAATAAGTCTTATCCCACTAGGTGGGGTCGGCTACATGAATCACACGACGCTATCGTGCTCTGTTAACAACCCAATCCTTAGATATGTTGTTGACTAGGAGGTCTCGTTCAATGACCTCATTAAGTGTTCTTCTCGGTCTTCCTCTGCCCCTTTTTATGGGACTCCATCTTGTCTGATCCACCCTCCTCACTGGGGCCTCCAATGGCCTTCTTTGCACATGTCCAAACCATCTTAAATGATTTTCAATTATTTTCTCTTGGATAGGTGCCACACTGACTCTTGCCCTGATATTTTCATTTTGAATCCTATCTTTTCTTGTATGACCACACATCCATCTCAACATCCTCATTCCTGCTACCCCGACTTTATGCTCTTGTTTTCCTTTTATTACCCAACATTCACTACTATACAACATAGCTGGTCTTATAGTAGTCCGATAAAATTTTCCTTTAAGTTTCTTAGGTACCTTCTTATCGCAAATAACTCCGGTAGATTTCCTCCACTTTAACCAGGCAGCTTGTATTCTATGAGAAACGTCTCTATGAATTTTCCCATCCTCCTGTATAATGGATCCTAGGTATTTAAACTTTGATACTTGATGAATGATTTGCTCTCCCATCTTCACCTCCAAATCCCCATTGTCTTGCCTCCCCCCAAAATCACAATGCATATATTTTGTTTTGTTCCTGCTCAAGCGGAAACCTTTCGACTCCAAAGTCCTTCTCCATAACTCCAATCTAGTGTTAATCTCTTCTTTTGATTCCTCCACGAGAACTATATCATTCGCGAAAAGCATGGACTTAGGGATTCTTTTTTGAATAGGTTCAGTTAGAACATCCAGAACAATGTTGAACAAGTACGGACTCAAAGAGGATCCTGATGTAGACTAATCTTAATAGGAAAGTCCTTTGTCTCACCTCCAGGCGTCCTTACACTGGTAGTTACCCCTTCATACATATCTTGTATGACTTTGATATAAGCAACCCGTACACCTTTCTTTTCCAAAGCCTTCCATATTACTTCTCTTGGCACATGATTATAAGCCTTTTCCAGGTCAATAAAAACCATATATAAATCCCGTCTTTTACTC
The DNA here is from genome assembly GCF_004799145.2 of Neltuma alba. Taxonomy (NCBI): domain Eukaryota; kingdom Viridiplantae; phylum Streptophyta; class Magnoliopsida; order Fabales; family Fabaceae; genus Neltuma; species Neltuma alba. Next base: position 3,771 of record NW_021634772.1, on the reverse strand, counting down.
CTATATCTTTCCATTAACCCCCTTAGTAAATAGATTGCTTCTGATGTGGATCTTCCTGGCATAAATCCAAATTGGTTTTCTAAAATAGAAGTCTCTAGCCTCAACCTATATTCCATCACTTTTTCCCATAACTTCATTGTGTGACTCATAAGTTTTATCCCTCTGTAGCTTGCACAATTTTGAATGTCTCCTTTATTCTTGTAAATAGGAACTAAAATGCTTCTCCTCCAATCATCTGGCATAATCTTAGAGCATAAAATTTCATTAAAAAACTTGGTAGCCACACCTCACCTCATCGCCCAAACATTTCCAAACTTCAATAGGGATACCATCAGGCCCAACGGCTTTTCCATTGTCCATTTTCTTGAGACCTGCCTTAACCTCTCCGATACGGATCCTGCGGTAGAAAGCCAAATTCCGATTATCTTCATTAATTAGCAAGTCTTGTAAGTCCTGAGTGGCATAATTGCTTCCCTCATTAAACAACTTGTAAAAGTAAGCCTCCCATTTGTCCTTAATATCACCATTAGTAACTAACACTTTACCATCTTCATCCTTTATACCCTTTACTTGGTCCAGATCTCTCTTTTTCCTCTCCCTTTGCTTCGCAATCTTATAAATATTTCTTTCTCTGTCTTTGTTCCTAACTCTTGATAAAACCCCTCATAAGCTTTAGTACATGCTTCGCTCACTGCTCTCTTTGTCTCTTTTTTAGCCAACTAATACCTTTCCTAGTTTCTACACTATTGCACAAATGTATGGCCTTAAAAACAATCTCTTTTCTATTTGACTTTCTCTTGCACACTCTTATCCCACCACCAAGTCTCCTTATCTCTCTGACCAGGACTTTTGGATTCTCCTAAAGTGCTTTAGCTACCAAACAAACCATTGTAGCTATCTCTTCCCACATCATGTTTGCATTTCCTTGCGACTCCCAAATCCCTTCCTCAAAAGGGTCCTTTTGAATAACTCCCGCTTCTCCCTTTAACTGCCACCACTTAACCCTAGGTTTTACCACTTGATGGTACTTTGCTTTTGCCTGGTACTCTTAAAACGTACATCAAGGATAAGTACTCTATGTTGGGCAGTCACCCTATCTCCTGGAATCACTTTGCAATTAGTACACAGTCTTCTATCCAGATTCTTAACCAAAAAGAAATTAATCTCTGATTTTGAGGCACCACTTTTGTACGTGATTAAATGCTCCTTTCGCTTCTTAAAACAAGTGTTGACAATCTTAAGATTATATGCAAGAGAAAAGTTGAGAATAGATTGTCCTCCACTATTAAGCTCCCCAAAACCAAAACCACCATAGGCCCCCGCTGAATTGTCCTACTTCCTTACCAACATGTCCATTAAGGTCCCCACTGATAAAATTTTTCTTCGAGTGGTATGCTTTGAACCAACCCCTCCATATCTTTCCAGAACTTATCTTTAAGGTGTGCCTCTGCCTCAACTGAGGTGCATAAGCACTAATGATATTTATAGTATCATTTCCAACAATTACTCTTAATGATGTTATTCTGTCCCAAACCTTTTAACCTCTACTATGTTTTTTCTATGTTCCATCAACGATAATACCAACCCCATTTCTTGCACTCACTTTTTCTGTGTACTAAAGTTAGTTTATACTCTCCAAGTTCCTTGGCAGCTTCTCCAGTCCATTTGGTTTCTTGGAGGCAAGATATTAATCCTTCTGTCCCTCATAACTCCTGCTACTTTCATAGATTTCTCATTTAGCATCCCAATATTCCAAGTGCCAAATCTAATCTCAGTCTCATGAACTAACTTCTTTAGCCGCATTCATCCAAGAGAGTGCGGTAGCCCTCACTCATAACACTACATCGGACATAGAGAGTGACGATGCAATGGCTAGCTCATTTCTCATTATACTCGAGCCATACAGCGCGTCACTTCTGGGCAACGACCTAGCATTAGCATAATTATTTCGTTGATCCATGTTCATGAGATTCGACAGGTTTTTACGTTGGCTGTCGAGGGCCTAACACAACCCTCCTCCTTTATCCAAGCTTGGGACTGGCTATACAATATAGGCGAAGTTAGAGAAAAAACTACCCACACGTGGTTAAAATCAAACTCGTTGCAACACAACTAAATTCACACCCAAATAAACATAATGAAAAGGAAGAGGAAAACAAAAGACTGTATAATGTCTTCCCCTACTTCTGTCAGGAAGAAAGACAGAGAAAAACGAGAAGCAGAAGCTTTCTCCTTTCCACTATTGTTCCTGCAGAAGAAGAACCAGAGGCTGGCTTGAAGAAGAAGGAAACTGAAGCAGAGAGACGGGCACCCTTTCCTCTCAGATTGCCTTTTGAAGTTATATAGACAAGGAGTGAGGGGAAAAAGAATTTTTAGATTTTATTAAAAAGAGTTGTGTTATTCAGAGTAAATTGTTTAAATAGAATGATTCTGTGCGAAGTCTTTCATATTTAAGTTGGAAGACAGAGACTTTTTTGGCCAACGAAAAGACAGAGACTTACCAATAATATCTTTTTTTGCCCAGAGACTTGCCAATAATATCTTGAATTTTCTGCCTTACCATCTAAAAGTGAATTTGATTTTATGTGAACATTAGAATATATAACAATAAGTTGATGATATAATTAATAAACGTTGGCAACAAAGAAGAAGAAGGTATAATTAATATACATCAAATAGACTAAAACACAGTGCATCATTCTCTCACTCTGTATCCTCGGTGCACCAAACATTAACTCTAAAGTAAAATATTAAACAAATGTAAAGTGATAATTGCAAGGGTCCATTATGTTTTTTGACCGGTAAAATGTCGAGTCAATCCTGCCCTAACCGCATAGAGTTATAGCACATTAAGTCCAACAAAAAAATTTTTCCCAAAAATAAATATAAAAATCAATTATTCCTTTTAAGTTTACAAGCCAATTTGTATATTTTATCATTTATCATTTACGAGACATGGTTACTTTACAAACCGAAACCCCAGAAGCCTACGATATATGAATATGCAGCAAACGAGGAGGCGCAACGCCTTGAGAAATACTACTCTTAAAAGATCATTATATATAAGGAACTTTTTTTGAGTAATCATATAAACATCTTCAACTGCGTCAGTACATCTTGTTTTTGCTCTTTTAAGATTATGGTTCAAAAAACTTCATGCTACCAAATATTATATGGGTCACACAAAATAAATAGTGGCAAAAATCAAAGTCAATCCCACAGAGAACTCAATTAACAATGATTAGGTAGTATAAAACCTCTTTTGTTTAAGCTGAGTAAATCAAAATTTTATGAAATTGAGTGGAAAGAAATTAACATAAACAAAACAAAGCTTTATCAAATTAATTAAAGCAAATGTTTAAAAAGACCAACCAATAGTCACCAATTCCTTGCTAGCTTCTCCAATCTTCTGTCATTTAATTGATTAGCTTTAATGTTAGTTTTGTTAATCTAGAGTATAATTAGCTACAAATGACCATTGACTTATAACTTTCTCTTAAATTAATTATGTAATCTCTCAACACATTAACTAAGAGGCTAAACAAGCTGGTCTCACTCTCTCAACAATTATACGGGATAATTAGGTATATTTATTCTAATCACAAATTATGTTATTAATCCAATATCATATTACTTAATCAAAGAGCTTAATTAAAATTCTTTTGTCAGGTAAAAATTAATTTTCAAATTCACGCTTAATGGTGGGCAGCCATCAAATGGACAATAAAAAAACAAGATTAAGTAACCAAAATTTAATATTAAGCATTCTCA
>NW_021634771.1:0-38412 GCF_004799145.2 Neltuma alba | reverse complement strand
AATTTTGGTTTTATTTGTTGGATTTTGACTCTTGTAATTTATCAGGTGCGGGTATGTGTGCGACTTTCAATTTTAATTTAATTGAACCAACCCGTTTTTTTCTCCCCCACTTTCCCATGAGTCTGTCGCTCAGATTGTGGTTCCCTTTTTCTTTTTCTTTTTTCTCTTCCTTTTCGGTTTCCGAGAGATTGAAATGGTGGTTTAGCTGCCCTCTTCTTTGTGTTTGTTTAGATTTTTAGGCTCTCAAATGGTGGTTTAGGGTGTGCTTGTAACGGGGGATTGACAGAGGAATATAAATTGGGTTTTGAGGGTGGTGGTGAGGGTAAATATTTGGGCGAAGATGGCAGATTTTCAACCGCTACAACAGAAGCCTGAATCCACTGATGCCCATACTGACTTTGAACGTGGGCTGGAGGACTTTATGCGGGGCCACTTGGATGATTGCATGTCCTTTGCTTCATGTAGTTCTGCCCGGACTCAGGATGGGGAGGATGATGAGGGTGATCAGCTAGCTAGGAGGAGGAGAAGATCTGATCTTGAGGGGGATGATTTAGCAGAGTCATCAGCTGCACGCCGGCGCCACTCACGGATTTTGAGCAGATGGGCTGCCCACCAGGCCCAAGAGATGATAACTACAATTGAGAGGAGGAATCGGGAGTCTGAGTTGATGGCACTTGCTGGGTTGCACACAGTCTCAATGTTGGACTCCTCTTTTTTGAGGGGATCACAGACTCCAACTTCTGGCCAGGAGGGGGCTGTAGAGAGGCCCAACACTCAGGCTTCTGCAATTCTTCAGATGTGGCGTGAATTGGAGGATGAACACTTGCTTAGTCGGGGCGGTGAAAGGATGAGGGAAAGGCTGCGTCAACAAAGGATTGCTGATTCTAATGCCAACGGATCAAGTACCATTTCAGATAGTCGGGGAAGTGAGAATCAGGGGAGTTTGGTGGATGCAAGTGAAAGTGAAAATGATTATGGTACTTGGTCGCATGATCAGATTCAATCAAGGCATGAAAATGGCGACCATAATGGGTCTAGCAGGGAGCAATCTCCTGATCTTGGTGAGGTTGAGAGGGAGAGAGTTAGGCAGATTGTGCGGGGATGGATGGAAAGTGGCATCAGTGATCATTCATCTGATGCAAGTCAAAGAAACAATAATCGCAGAGCAGAGTGGCTTGGTGAAACAGAGCGTGAAAGGGTGAGAATTGTCAGGGAGTGGGTGCAAATGACAAGTCACAGCGAGGTTCTCGTGGGAGCCGGAGGGATAGTCAACCCACTGAAAGTGGCTCTCGAGTTGAGAGAGTCCGTGATGGATTGTTAACTGATCATGATGATGGCCAGCCAGAGCATGTACGCAGAGATTTGTTGAGGTTGCGTGGACGACAAGCTTTGGTTGATTTGCTTGTGAGGGTTGAAAGGGAAAGACAAAGAGAGCTGCAGGGTTTGTTGGAGCACCGTGCTGTTTCTGATTTTGCTCATCGTAACCGCATTCAGGTCTGTTGGATTTTCTCTTAGAGTTGAAATTAACTTCCTTGCAATGTCTTTGCATGGTTGGAATCATGACGTAGAAGAATTGAAAAAATAGCATGAGCCTCTTGCAATCAGCATTTCTATTCAGATGGCCATATATGAAACTGTTTTGAAATGTGCAGTGATTCTCTTGATACTGAATATTCTGCTGATGTTTGCTTTCGGTTCTGATATATCTGCTCTGAATATTTTCCTTGCTTGGCCCCTTGATATAGTTAAAATTGTCACTGGTTCTGTTATTAACAGAGGATGCTGAACAGAAATGATAGAATATGGATCAGTGCTCCTGCCCTCTGTAACATATTGGTTTGGAAATCACTATACATAGCTTCTTAAACTTGACTGAGATTGTAGGATTATGTGCGGGTGTCTATTATATTTCTGCATATATTGTGATTTTCACATCCACACAAATTATTGTTGCTGATAATTTCCTTTTTAATTTATTTATTCTTTTGATTCTTAGAATGTCAAATTGAATTTATTGTAGATCTACTTTCATCATCATGTGAACCATAATTAATATTTTTGTTGTCATTTTGATATTTTGTTATTTGTTTCAATTAATTTCTCTGTAAAAACATAGTAAATCATGTGACTGCAATGAAATGTTTGGCTTAGCGCTTTTTTATTATATTTTATTTTTAAAAATTTTAAATTATATAACCTCAAACTTCTGCTTCTGCTTGTTGTAACTTGACTATTGATACATAAATACTTTTCCAGTCATTACTCAGAGGTAGATTCCTCCGAAATGAAAGAACTATAGAAGACGAGAGACCTCCTTCTGTGGCAGCAAATGAATTAGTTCAGTTAAGACAACGTCACACAGTCTCTGGTTTAAGGTGTGCATCCAAGACTTGAGGACATTCTTTTCTTCTTAAAATTAGGATTTAATTTCTTCTTCCTTTTCCTTTTAGAATATGGTACCATTTGGTCCTTTTATTTATTTATTTATTTTTTCTGGGTCGGCCTTCTCTTTTGCCAATTTAGGTGGCCTCTCGTCGGTGTCTCAGTGATTCAGATTTTATTTCAGAAAGTTGAAATTTGCTTGATGTTCTATCGTTTAAGTTTGTAACTTCACTTCTTTTGATTCTTATCAAGTATCAACTGAATAACATTTTTTAGATACCTCCGGGAGTGATTATGGGAGCATTTCTATATGATTTCTATTTACCCTGATCCGTTAAGCCTTTACTTGAACGCAGTAGTACTTTGGGTCATGCCCATAAGTTTCATCAATAAGCAGTGACATTTGCATATTTATGTTTTGCAATTCAACAAGACTTGAGATGTGTACCTAGTCTGCTCACTTGGTGTGTTTCTTTTTCCTTTTTAAAATTCAGTTCAATTTGGTGTCATCTGAATATATCAAGAAGTTTCCTTTTTAACATGTTGCCGCATCTCTGGTATCTATCTATGGTAAATTTGTTCACAGAAAAAGAAAAAGGAATAATCTTGAAGATTATTTTTGAGGCAAAAGTTGCATGTGTTATGATTCTTAGTGATGCTCTTTCTTTGACAATTCAGAGAAGGGTTTCGCTCAAGATTAGAAAATATTGTTCGTGGTCAAGCTAGCAGCAATTCTGATGCCATGTCTAATAGTAATAGCAGCGAAACCAGAAGTGATGTGAACCAAGAAAACAATTCAACAGATGCCCAGCACGAAATTTATGAACAAGGGCAGGTTAGGAGCCTGGAAACTGATGTGCAGCAGTTGGCTGATCAAACAGGAGCTTTCGAAAGTAGCACTAGTGAGAGTATGAGTTGGCAAGAAACTAGTAATCAAGGGGGAAACTGGCAGGAACAAGTTACTGAAGATGGTCGTAGAAATTGGCCACGGAGAGCTTATGGTCCGTTGAATCAATTAAGAGATGGAAGGGCTGCAAGTGATTGGCGGCATGATTCTCCAATAAATGTTGAAGGGGAAGATGCTCATCCACGAGAAGCTCGGGGAATTTGGCATCAGGATAATTCAAGGGAAGCTGCTGGTAATTGGTCTGAAGAGCCCTCTGGTCCTCCAAGGAATCGACGTGGTGTTCCTTTTAGGAGATTCAATAGGTTTCATCCACCAGAGGATGATAATGTATATAGCATGGAGCTTAGAGAACTTTTGAGCAGGTAATTCTTTCTTTTGTTTCAGAGAAGGCTTTATATAAACAGTCTTTCAAACCTTAGTTTGATATTTGATCTACTGGCTTATGTTTCTTGAAGGAAGCAGGGTTATAGTTGATGCATTTTTGCCTTTTTCAGGAGAAGTGTTTCCAATCTTCTTCGCAGTGGTTTCCGTGAAAGTCTGGACCAATTAATCCAGTCATACGTGGAAAGGCAAAACCGTGCACCTATTGACTGGGATTTGCACAGAAACTTGCCAACACCAGCTCCTGCCTCACCTGACGGGGATCCTGAACAACAGGCAGATGAACGAAATGGGGCTCAACATGATGCTATTAATAGGCCTTCTCTAGTGTTGCCATCTCCGCCAGTTCCTCCACCTCAACCGCTTTGGCACCAGGACTTGCATCAGACTGGATGGTCTCGCCATAGCATGCATCGGTCTGAAATTGTGAGTCTACTTACGTTGGCCTTGTTTTCTCCCTTCTTTCTTCAACTTAGCTTTTAAAAGATCACTGCATGTTTACTGAAATTTGTTTCCTCTTGAATGTCTATGTGGAAAAGGAAAGTGCATTGCTTTTCTTTTTATTTGAAATCATTGATAGTTACTAGTGAGTTTTTTCTGGGAACAAGAAAGCAATTAGAAGTTGGTTGAGATATTAACCTGGGCTCTTCTTCTTCTTTTTTTGCCCTGGGTAGATAATCAATCTGGGCTCTCAATCCTACTCCTTCTGTTTATTAAGATATTGTAAATTTAGTCTGTACCTATAAATGCCTTCATACTACGTAAGTATTGAACTTGGTGCTCAAGCAAGGTTATGGGTATTGATACTGATTGGTTTTCGGGGTAGGAATGGGAGATAATCAATGATTTGAGATCAGATATGGCAAGACTTCAGCAAGGCATGAATCACATGCAGAGGATGTTGGAGGCTTGCATGGATATGCAGCTGGAGTTACAACGCTCTGTCAGACAGGAAGTGTCTGCAGCGCTGAATCGTTCAGCGGGTGAAAGTGGTATGATTCTTTCCATACATTTTTTAGGACCTTATTTAATTTTTTTCCCCTTTTTGGTTGCGGTAGAATTCCTTTCTTCAATTTTTTGGGTCCATATTTAATTCCCCCCCGTTCTTCGTTGTGGGTCTTGTGTTTTGGAGGAAAGAACCTACTTTCATTATAGATGATGAAGTTATATTGGTTACATTTCCTTTAACAGCTATTTATTTGTGTTTATTCTTTACCTCGAGTTATTGATATGATATTAATTCGACCTTGCAGGAATGGGCGCCGAGACATCTGAAGATGGGTCTAAATGGGGCCATGTAAAAAAAGGAACTTGTTGTGTTTGTTGTGATAGCCATATTGATTCGCTTTTGTACAGGTATTGTATGCATGATGCATTCTTACTTTTTAGTGAATACAAAAACCCAAACTCAGTTTTTTCTTTTTGTAATTTATTTTAGTGGGATGTAATCTCTATTCTATTTGTGACCGTAAGATGCAATGGTCTGATATCCTTTACCTTGCAGATGTGGTCACATGTGCACTTGTTCAAAATGTGCCAATGAATTAGTTCGTGGTGGAGGAAAGTGCCCTTTATGCCGAGCACCTATTGTGGAGGTGATCCGAGCATATTCCATTGTGTAAAGAGGAAGTTCAAAGGGCACGGGAAAGAGAAACGTAAAATTGATAAGGTGGTAGGATCTGAGGGAGTAAATCTTGATTCTTAAACCCTCAGGTTCTTATCTGTAGAGTGTTCAGTAGCTGTCTGTTTTTCTTATTATACATTGAACACTGTGAATTGTATAATTGGATTAACGATGGCGCTGCTGATTCATCATTCTTGCGTAAATAAATAGTCGGCCTCCATATTCTTTCCTATATTTAATTATTTTTTTCCCTATGTATTGTGATATTTTTATTTTATTGGCCTAGGGATATTTTTATTTTTAAGTATTAAATTTTAATCATTAAATCGTAAAAGTATTTTTTTAAAGAAGTGCGATAAATCATCTATATATTAATTACAAATAATCAGCTCAGGACAAGAATGGAGGAGTTTGGCAAAAAGAAAAAGAGAGAGAGAGAGAAGAGGAGTGATGTTGGACAACAAAAGAGGTGATCAACATTTGATGAAAAAATAAAGTGAAAAAGGAGTAAGGGGTGAAAAAAATAAAATACTACGCCATTTCAGCTCAACGGAGGGGCAGTGGAGGAATGGCCCAGTGAAGAGTGAGGAGAAGTTGATCTTGTTTTTCTCATTGTTATTCTATTGGAACAACAGATCACCGGAGAAGTTGGACGTTGTTTTTTCAGATATAAATTACTATCTTCCCAATTCTTAATATGAGTTTTTTTTTTAATTTTGATTTTAAATATAAGATTCTAATTCATTTTGTTTTTTTATATTTATTTTTTTTTTTAAGATAGTTCTTATAATAATGATAGTTCTAGCCAATATATTTGATTAGTAAGGATATTTTAGAAAAAATAACAAATATTTATTATAAATAACTAACTTAACTAATTTTTTTATCCTACTCAAATTAATTCACTAGCTTTTATATTAAATATAAGAAAAAGAGGTAGTAGTTGCTTTGTATTATAGCTTTTATAATGTAGCTTTCTTATTTTGTGATTTGGACTTCCCTGACAGAAATTCTCACCCATATCTAGAGAACCACATCATCTATGCTTCGGCTAACTAACTCTCATATTTTAATCCTAACTGGCATTTACTTAATTTACGTTATTATTATTTTAATAAGATTTCAGTTTCAATAATTTCGTTTCCCCCTGTCTGCTCATCTCTTGTTCCTCCTTCGTCTATCGAGCAAATGTTCCTCAACCCTCTCTCATGCCTTCATTCCCTTACTTCACAAAGAAGACGGAGGGAGATAAATCAAGACTGAACTAAAAGTTAGTCGTCGCCCTCGCTGTCGGTGACGCGTAGCACTGGCAGTTTTTCCAATGCGGTTGAACGAAAACTTCTTCCTGTCCAAAATTGAAAACCAAATTCCACACCTTTTCTCAGATTATGGATGATTCATCATGGAAAACTTAGATAATCTAGTCTCCTACAACGGTGATCTCGTACGGGTCATCAACGTCTTGACCCGTTGTCCAAACAGTCAAGTTCCCATTCTTCCTCCTGCAGCGATGACGAAGTGGATTAGGAAGTTATTAGTAGTTTATGGCATTCTTCCATCGATTGGGTTTATTATGTGATGGTGTTGTTCAGTCAGATCATATGATTGATTCAACAGTCGTTGCAATTGGATTTTGGATGAAAAAAATGTTGTGCTCCGTATGCCTGCAAAATGCTCGCCATAATGCAGGAAATGGACACAAGCACAGAACTTTCAAATGGTTTTTGGAAAAACTTTAACCGTGGAGCTGCTGAGAAAATGTGGAGTAAAATTTAGAAGTTAAAAGTGCATAATAGATATAAATTTTCATATGGCTAGCTGCACAAGATAGATTCGCGGCTAATTCTGAAGGGCAAGTCGAGAATTGGCTCTTGATGATAATAGATGCGGCTTTGGAGGTGGTGAGGGAGGGGCACTTAAATCCCAGAACTGGTGCTTGCTGGTATCGAATTGTAGGGGAAGCAGGTAGTCTCAACTCGCCGGTGGAATAACGTAAGAGCATCCATATTATTGGATTTTCCAAGAGGCAAGACGACTTGACTCGCACGTGTTTTGTTGGCTGGGAGAGCTTTATAGTGGACTTGGATTTTTCAATTTATCATTCAGTATCCAGTTAATGCAAATATAATTCTGTTGTTAGAAGACTAATTGGGCGGACGTAATTGATTTTGCAGTTTGACTTTGGATGACTACTTTGACTTTTGACAACCATTGACTGTAACCTGTGCCAGGCTGCAAGGGATGAAGCTTTATTATGCTGATTGTGTTGCTCTGTTTTCAAAACCACAGCAACAGTTTGTATGTGATTTTTTTTTTTTTTTACCGCAGAAGAACAGCCTAAAAACTAAAACCAAGGGGAAAAAAAGAAAAAGAAAAAAGAACTTACTTCTTTCTGCCCTCGTCTGTGAGTCTTAACGCAACGGGAAAAGCCCAGGCAGGAGCACTAGGTATTTATTACTCCGCACAGGCTGCCACATCGAAGCCATCGGATCACGCATCCTTCAAAAACCACCTTATTCTGCCATTTCCGAATTCCACTTCTCCCTCCGGATTCAGGTCTTTTTTTAATTTCTCGTTATATTTTGATTTATCAAATTACATTTTGACCCAAATAGTGTATTTTAATCGGACAATTTTACCTGTTCTTGTTATTACTATTCCAGCGTTTCGAGCGCGAGTGAGTTTTCCTTATATCTTACTGAGAAGCTATTTGAAATAAGATTCACTCGGGATTGATTCGTTACGGAGCAAGCACCCAAAAGCCTGCTTCGTTGAATGCTGTGACTGGGTCACTATTGATATCTTTCGAAGATTCGAAGATGGGCCAAACAATGAGTGCTGACGCTGCTCCTGCTGCTGCTGTCAAAGATGAAACTACCAAGTCAAACTCCACTTCCTTGGAAACTGCCATTGCGGGTTCTTTCCTTTTCCTTTCTAACTTTGTATCGTAATGTGCTATGCTCGATTGCCAAATTCAGATTATTCACTAGCTCGTCAAAGTTTATTGGCTTCGCGTGTTTGTCAAAATGCCTAGTTGAAGTTGTGGGCTCTCAGCTTTTGCACTTTCTAATTTTCCAGCCTCCTTACCCATTGTTGATTCATAACCACTAGTGTAATGTTTTCTCTCTAATTACAGTTCACGGACAATTTCACATATTGTCTATAAAGCACCGTTTTTATCCCCGCAAAAACAAAGTTTTATGCTGTTCATGTATGACACTTGTATCAAATAAGATATGATATTTCATATTGCATTTCGTACTAATTATCCTTTGGCATTGCAGTGCCGGTATCGCTTCAGATCCTTTTTCTGTGTGAGCCGGCCTGTTGCCGAGCTAAAACGTCAACTTTGACACGAATATACATGATATGATAAGAATAAGAATAGTACAGAATAATGAGATATATAGTCTTCATAAGAAGTTTGAAATGTTGTGTTGTATTGGTTTGAATTTGAGTATAAAGATCCATATCTGAGAGTGTTGTTTCTGAGATCAATGCTTTATAGCTGCCAGGCAATACCTCCTCATCAGTGTTCAGTTCTTAGCTTCTATCCCTATTGAAAGATGAACCATTTTGATTACTGTTGCCTTGACCGGCAGTTGGCACAACTGGCAATTGCTATTGCTGATTCACTGTCTTGGTGTCATCCTGTTATTAAATGCTGCCAAAAACCTGAATAGTTGAAATCTATGTTCAAGTAAGAATCAGTAATTATTCACGCAGACAAAATTCCTTTGGGGAATACGTTAAATTAGAGTTTATTGTAATAAATAGTTTTGAATGCGAGTCAAATACAGTCTCTCCTTTCTCTTTAATTTCTTTGTACCATAACAAATTAGCATGCTGTGAATCAGTATCGTTGTTTCATCTTGGCACTAAATTTGTAGATGATTGGAACTGTGATGGGTGATTACCTGTTTTCATTAATTACAGATGCTGTAGCTTATGGAAATGAAGGGACAGAGGTTGGTTCATTCCTAACATGTGAGTTTACGTGCTTCCAACATGCAATTTGAGTTAATGAAATTGAATTTTTCTAATTTCAGTCTGTTGAGGTAAAAGCTAAGAAAGCTTTGGAATGCCCTTGCATAGCTGACTTACGAAGTGGTCCATGTGGAAACCAGTTTTCAGAGGCGTTCCTTTGTTTTCTCAAGAGCACTGCTGAGGAGAAGGTACCTGGAAATGGGTGATTAGCAACTTGGCACCTAGGGCAATACTTCTCCTATTTAGTCAATGGATTTATTCTGAGAAATAGCTGTTCTTATTCATGTATTATTCATGAAATGAGAAGCAGGGAGCAGTGGGATGGTCTTTGTCTTTCAATTTGATTTTAAGTGAGCGTTACAGTTGCTTGTAGTTTTGATTACCTTGCAGTAGAGATGGACGATATTTCAGGAGGCATTTGGTATCTTGCCATATTTTCATTTTGATCTGATATCGTGGATTAAAGTTGTCATCTGTGATTTCTGTATTTGTTAATTTGATATTCAAGATGATGGATATCGTCCAACATGTTATAGTTTCATTTGATCACACCATTTAAGGGGTTACGCAATCATTTCATGCCACTCAAAAGGTCACCAAAATAAGCTTCTCATCCTCTCATATCTCGTCTTTAAGGGCTCAATTGACATTTATGAAATACCAACTGCATTCTTTTTGTGACAGTTCCTATTGTCATGCTAGACATGGACATTTTTGTACGCCATAATATCTTGTATATTGGTGTCCCACATCATGACATTGATTTTCATGCTACCATAGGATGTTAGGTAGCAATTTGTCAAATGCTTCCCGGGTATGACTGTCCATGACCCGTATCCTTTCACATTTCTCATTTTCTATGAACCAAAAATGTCATCAATAATCACAAAGATTCCCAGTTATACCTTTTTTGCATGGAGTACTATTTTTGGTTTATCATTATATCATATTGGTTGACACAAATCATACTGTTTCGGGAGTTCAGAGTTCTAATGGTGGTATGCTTTAAACTACATGTGCCAACCAATTAAGTAGCTTTGAAATGCTCGTTCTTCCTTTATATTTTCTTCATTATAATTTAGTGCTGAATTATGCTGTTTTCTCTCATGTCTTAGGGATCAGACTGTGTACATCCATTTGTTGCTCTCCAGAACTGCATCAAAGCCAATCCAAATGCTTTCCCCGAAGACATTCTAAACGAAGGTGAAGTTGAAGAGACGGAACCAGCCCAAGAATACAAGATAATCCCTCCCACATGGTCTAGAGAATCTCGAAACCCCAAACCCAAGCTTTAAAGGAAGAGTCCAGTTCTTTTGCCATTCAAACAGCTGTGGACCGAGTTCTTGCCGAATTTGTTTGGATCTTGCTTAGTTAATACTACCTCTAGTCCTATTTATAAGATCTCATTTGTAGATTACAAACAAAGTCTTATAATTAGGATCAGAGGTAGTAATTAGGATAGCTAAACCGATGAAAGGGTTATTTTAACAAAATTTAGAGGGTGTGCAATTTAGACTAAAGGTGACAAAATAACGGTTTGAACTTAAAAGGTGAAGAGATTCCGGTATAGAGAAGAGCAAAGATAGCGTGTGGAATTGATTTACAACAGTGTTAGGAGTTCATGGTGTGTTGGGAAGCGATATTCATAATAATGTAGAGCGGATGATGGATTATTATTTGAGTCCACATATGATGGACTGGTGAATTACTGAATTCGTATGGAAAAGTACTCGCAGGTGATGCGACATACGGCTGCACAGCAGCGAAGTAGTCACAGACATGCAATTACTTTCATGGCCAAGACCAAGACATCTGAGAAGTAACTGTGTTGACACCACAAGCATCACGAAGTTAATATAGATACAGCATCATTCGTGGTAGAGTGAATTATGTGGTGCTTTGTTTTACGTAGACCTGTTCGCGTATGATTGCATTCGCACCATTATTTACCAGTCAATATAATCCTTTACATGCACGCACGTCTTGGGGCCGTTCGGTTTGCTGCAATTGGACTTCAGCAAAGCAAAGCACCGCTTACCCTCCAACCTCGCAACTCTGGGCACCATAAGCACAAGTTAGCAATGCGTTAAAGATGACTCACTCGAGTCCCATAAGGAACACACCCCTGCAATTAAGTGGTTTTTTTAACTCACCTGTTCCAGGATTTTTCAAGTCAGGCATGTACATGAAATTGTGGTAATGAGAGCAAACGTGGTAAGCTACTGTGACTCAGGGGGTGTTTGGGAAACCCAAAACCATGGTTTCAGAAGCACTTTTCCGCAAAACGAGGTAATCTCCTCCACATATTTACTTCGTAATCCGTAAAGTACTTCTGAAACCATGGTTTGGTTTCTATCCAAACACCCCCTCAATGTTTAGCCCCACTTTTTTTTTTTTTTTTAATGATGGCATACCATGCCATATATAATTAACGTGTGAATACTGTGATTTGGGAATTTTAAACTTTTAAATTTAAATTTATAATATGACATAAGAGAATTAATAAGAAATTATAAAATGTATGAATTATTCTGACCAACAGGGATGAGATTTAAGGCCAGTCATAGTTGATTGATTTTGATCAAAGTATGTGCACGCAAGTTGGAGAAAGAAACGCACCAAGAAGCAAAGCGCACATCATGCAGAAAGAAACGCACCAACACACTGTTGATCTCGTTATAAAATGCTCCACACGCCCCCTTCAACCAACATTACCAGTTATAAGGTTCAATCTGGTGAGGCCATCCACAATTAATTAACACCCTTTGATTTGGTATGTACCTACTTTCATCTGTTAGGAGCTAGGGCTTTTCCCCTCATCGTTTAATTTGTTCACTCGTCATTCACTTTGAGATTTTTCAACAATTCGTCTGAGACTCTGCTTAATCATGTTGTCTTTTTATTTTTATTATTCTGTAATATTTTGCATGTGCCTTCCCCTTTAGATCTCCCTCGGGCATCCGTTGAACTTCCACCAAAGCTTGATCATGGCAGTTCCAGATTATTCTGCTGAATCCTCAATTTTATTGTTCTTTGGGAAGAATAATCCCACTAAACACATGTAATATGGGAGTAAATATGATTTTTTAAATAATTTTACTGGATTTATTTCTTTGATTTTCGTTAAAAATGGTTATAATAACTGAGATGAACTTAAAATTCTTTTACATACATTCACCCTACAAGAAAGGGAAAAACAAGGAAATACAAGTTACATGTATTCAGCGACATCATCAATATAACCGTATGTCAACGCAAATATAGAATTCTCATGCAATCAAGGTAAGAATGTGATTTCAATCAATTTTCTATTTCCTCGTGCAATTATATAATGAAATTGTCATAAAACAATTTTTGTCACTCATACTCTTGGAGAAGCATTCACTCCCCCGGGAAAGAGTTCAATGCGTCATGTGGCAAGTCGAAAGTGTGATTGGCTTGGCCAGGTTCATGTCAATTAATTAGTTTTGCCTAGAGAGAACATGTAATTTTCTGTGATCAAAATATGTCTACCTTCAAGGCCGTTAATTAGTTTTCGAAGAAACAAATACAGAGTCATTATTCTAGTGGGGTGACAGGCACTACTGCTTTATTTACTTTGCATACAAATGAGAAAAATGTTCAAAAAGAAAAAGAAAACAGACCAAAACGAAGACGCAATAATGAGCATTCCTATGCCTATCATCATCCAATATCTTGTATTCCAAAGCCAGATCATTTGAATGCTCTAAAAAATCGATCATTGTTCTTCACACGATCTGCCTCAATTATCAAAGTGTGAGTTTGCTTTCAAAATCCTTACACAGACTAACTTTGTGTTTTCAGAACACCATAAAGCAAATTAAGTTTATCAATGGCTAGCTTCACTGAGAAGGAAGAGGCTCTAGTCAAAAGCTCTTGGGAAGATTTGACAAAAAACTTTTCCCACCACAGTATTCGTTTCTACGCCCTGTAATTGTCTATTGCGATATATAACCTCATTTTTTTTTATTTTACCTTCCTCTTCAACTCCATTTCATTTAATTTGCTAATGTATTAAATGTCTTTCCTCGTTTCTTATTTTTTTTGGTTCAACTGAATAGGTTGTTGGAGATTTTACCCGCGGCAAAAGACATGTTTCCTTTCCTGAAGGACGCAAATGAAGTTCCCAAAAATAACCCGCAGCTAGAGGCCCAGGCCATGAAGGTTTTTAAGCTGGTAAGTTTATAAAAGTACTACAGAAACTAACATAGAAATGTTTCCTTTAATGAAAAGAATGGATCCCTTCCTGTGCTTCTTACTTGTAATTTAATTTTTATCCTCTCTTTTTTGTCCCACTTGTATTACAAGACTATCTCGAAGGTTTTAAAACAAAGACATACATACTACAATTAATGTGTAAATACTATGATTTGTGGATTTTTAGACTCTTGAATCAGCCATTCAACTACGAGAGAAAGGAGATATTGTGATAGAAGATGCTACATTGAAGCAGATGAGTTCTGTGCATGTTCAAAAGGGAGTTATTGATTCTCATTTCGAGGTGATGCAAAGTAATTAGAACTAGTAATATGCTCTTAATAAATATGTATAATTAAAACTTGGTCATCTAATTTTTTTTCTTCGTGATGAGCTAGTGATGAAGTGAAGCTGATTTTTGATTTGTAGGCGCTGAGGGAGGCAATGCTAAAAACAATAAAAGAAGGAGTGGGAGCGAAGTGGAACGAGGAGCTGGGCAATGCATGGGCCAAAGCATATGATGTGCTGTCAGCTAAAATCAAGAAGGGAATGAAAAATGCTTAGTGTATTAGGTGATGATGAAGGTTCGATCAGAGAATAATCTGCTTTTGGAAGCTTACTGTAAACCGAGTTTTTTTTTAAAAATTTTTATGGATGCAATGGAAAAAGAATAAATATGGGATTTTATTATTTGAATCACTTGACAATATTGCGCTTCAGCTTTAGAAAGTTATGGTATAACTTGCCTCTGCTTGAAATAGTATTGCGTGAACATTTTTATCGATTTTCCTTAAGGCAATAAGAGGATAAATTTATGTGATGCTGAATTGTCGTAAATTCAAGAATAATACCGTATGCTGACGTGGACATACATTTCTCTGGCCATAGCCGGTTGAGTACAGCATTATCCAACTCGAGTCTAAGAATCACATGCAAATGAAATGCAAAGAACCTAATCCAATGTGTGTGTTATTCTACTTACAAAGAAAGAAGGCATTTTTTAGTCATATATTTTTTTTATATGAATGTATGATTTTATTTTTCATTTAATATTGTGTTGACTTTGTTTATATAAGGGATTTTAAATAAGAAAAAAGTTAAAAAATTGTTGAATTTTAAACGAAAGTTCATAAAATTTAAGTTTTTAGTTTATTAGTATAAAACATATTAAAAGTGACTTGTAAATAAGATAAGAAGAGTAACACACAAGAGTTAGACAAAAGAGGCCATTAATTATTAAGAGAGGCTAATTAAGCAGTTACAAAGCGACCTCATCTCAATCTCATCCTACTTGAATACGACGCGTTTTCCCAGTCACAATTTCCAACCCCCGGCCCCTTGAATTGAAACCCGGCAGTCCTTGACTCTTCATTTCCCATTCTCCTTTTCGGGCCATTCCCAAAATCACCACAAATTTTCTTGAAAAAAATCACAAAAAAGACCCTGAAATTTGAAAAATGTAGATAAGGATTTATGACAACTTCACTGTGGGTTTTGACAACTTCATGGCATATTATTATTATCAAAAGTCCTAGTAAAGTTATCATTGGTTTCTATCTGTGTTTTTCAAATTTCAGGATCTTTAATTGTGATTTTTTCAATTTTCTTTCCTCCCAAATGTTGGGTAGGGAAAAATTTATTCTAATATAACTAATTTAGGTAGATTAAGAAAATTAGTTAAATTGATTATTTTAATAAATAGGTATTGTGTTTTTTAAAATATTCTTACTAATCTAGTGTATTGACTAAAACTACTATTGTTATAAGAAATATCTTAAATAAATAAATACAAAAAACAAAATAAATTAAAGTATTATATTTAAGATTAAAACAAAAGTCAAACAGACTTTATTAAGAAGCCGGGGTAGTAGTAATTTTTTCGGCCAATGCGTATCGTAGTACTGTAGGTAGTATATCCCCCAAATAGATGACATGGTATTTCGAGAATATGAGCAAAGGTAGAATGTAACTTTGAATTGGCCAACCAAAAAAAATAAAAACAAAAACGTTCTTTTGAATGTACTACTTCCAGTCATTAACATAAAATTTTATTTGACTTTTATTTTGATTTTAAATATAAGACATCAATCCACTTTGTCTCTCATATTCATGCATTTTTTCTAAAGTAATCCTTCTAACAATGGTAGTTCTAACCAATACAATTTATTAGTAAGAATATTTTAGGAAAAATAACACTTATTTATTACAAATAACTAAACTTCTTTCTTTAATCTCTTCAAATTAGTCAACTAACTTTTATAATTAGGACAAATTAATTTTATATTTTATAATTAATACAATTGATTAGTAATAATTTTATGTTCAATTAATAAATGGTTAAATGTACTTATCTATATATTCAGTTCATAATATGGATTGAGTGCATGACACCTTAGCTTATCTATTTAATTTGTTCAATGAACAGAACCTATGGCATCATAAGAACTTAAACGAGAAATAATATCACCAAGCGAGATATACTTGGGAGTTTGTACATATTTATAACTTTAATTTAAAAATATTTTCCAGCTATAAAATCGTTGAAATTTTTTTAATATCAGGAATTAACGAAGATTCACATAGGCGCTTTGTATCCTGACAGGTGGGGATCATTAAAGTTTTTTTTTTGGTAGTCTTAAATCTTAATTAATTTAGTGTAATTTTTACTCTACAACATTGCATTTACCCGTTTAATTAAACGAAATCAAATTACTCCATTATTATTATTTATTATTGTTAGTTATTATTAGTAAATGATAGACCGTAAATTCAACTGTTTAGATTTTCAAACATAAGTAAATCAGGATTCAGGGATACACAAATCAATTTACAAAATCCATCGGAAAAAAAAATCCATTTACAAACCTTTCACCCCATTAATTTCGTCGAACAAAGCAAATTAAGAAGTCGGAGTTTCTGAGTATTGAGTATTTGAGATGGATCCTCTCTTTTGACGAATGACGACGGAGGAAAGAAATAGAAAGAGACGTGAGATTCATTGAGCCCCATCTCCCTCTTACAGATCCATAGATATATATCCAAATTCATTGGAGCACACATGGAAAGATTTTATCAACACAGAAATGCACTCCACTCATGAATGGTTACCTTCAAAAGGTCGTCAATGGCGCCCCTTCATGTCCTTAAATATCAAACCCTACCAACCACCTTCCTTCACCTCCATAATAAACTATGGCTTCTCCGTCTTCTTGCTCCCAAAATGAATTTAACCAGTTTCACAACATCGACCGCATTCTCTTCACCCGGCTCTTGGTGTCTCTTGGCCGCGAACCCAACGAGGCCATGCAGGTCATGGCATACCTCATTTGGCTGGAGAAGATGAGCAAGGATTTCAGGCTCGTGTCCAAGCTCCTCAGTGCTTCTGATTCATTACTTCGTGACCTCGTAAATGAGGTCGTCTTGGCCTTGAGCTGCATCGAGGGCGACCAATTCCCTCATGACTCCAACCTCATCAAAGACTTGCGTTTAACCCAGAGTATCACTCAGAGGAGCGTCACCATCCGTTACTTGCTCCAAAACCGTGAGCCCATAGTCCATGCCATCACCAAAATAATCAACGACGTCTGCATCAGAGCCTTCACCGACATAGTGCAGAAAGTGGGAAGTGAGAAGGCTATGATAAGGCGGAGCCAGATAAATCCGGGGGTGCAACCTGCTTATTATGACTCTACTCGTCATGCTGTGCAGCCCCGACACAACACTATTGCTCAGTATGAGTCTCAGAATGATGAGGTGAGTAAGATGTTAAAGAGGTTGGAGCTGAGTATTACTAGTGCGGGAAGGAATGTGCCCCCTGATGAAAGGACCATCTTTTTGACTTTCTCAAAAGGGTACCCTATTTCTGAGGCTGAGGTCCGAGACTACTTCTCAAGGTTCTTTCTGCATTTCCCTGTATTACGCACTAGACTTGTATATAATAATTCTCAATTCTCAATTGTATTTACCAAGGGGGATAAACGTCAATTCTCTCTTGATTCATTTGTTGCAGAAGATATGGAGATATGATAGAAGAAGTATGTATGCAAGAAGTGGAAATGATGGAGCAACCTCTATATGCTCGGCTGGTTGTGCGTGGGAATGCCATAGATTTGATAGATGCGGTGCTGGAAGGCAAAGGCAAAGTGAAGTTCAGCATCAATGGAAAGCATGTTTGGGCCAGAAAGTATATTCGCAAGACCAAATCTCCGCCAACTTCCCCTTCTTATTCATCTTCACCCTCCCTACCTACCCACATCTAGTCTCATATATAATCCAGTTCTGTCCTTCACATTACTTCTCATTTATTCGTCGAAAATTAATTACTTGGCATCCATTTCTCACAATCGAGGATTTGTATGTATCTCCATACGTGTGGAACTGTTTGGTCAATGGTCATCCCCCCTTTTTTTTTTGGGGGGGGTGTTTTTATTGTATCAGTGCTCTGGATTGCCAAATATAATGATCAAGGATATAATGTTATGCTCAAGAGGAGGATTCCATCCGCTTCTGTTTGTTGTTTCTTTGTTAATCTATGCATCCTTGCTTTGTCTTTTAATTTGTTTCGTTGATTGGTGTGCTTACCTAGATTCCTTTTTCCCCCTCCTTTTTTCTGGCCAAAGTTGGTATGCTTGCGTAGCTAGTTTCTGACAGATCTTTTTTTTTGCCTGAAGTTTCTGATTGATCTGACTATTCGGCCAATTATATACTTCTTTGATTCTTTGATGAGTAGATAGGAATTTCTTGTGTGTTTGCCGCTTAAACATGTCTTTTTAGCAAGCGGGGAAGAAATGAAAATCATATTTTATGAAAGCAAATGTTGTGGACTGTTATTCGAAGGAGCCAATATCGTCATCCAGAATGATCCCCGTGCCTCAAACCGAGTTGGGTCGAAACTAGGATCCAAGTAAGGAAGTGGGAACACAAAATATTTGAGTAAAAACCGAATCATATTCCTCCATCCTTTATTATAAGATCCTATTTTTTTAAATTGGTTTATTTCTATTTATAAAATCTTTTTTAAATTTGTCTAAACAATAAATACATTTTTACTCACTTTACCCTTAATTAATATACTTTCTCGTATTACCTTTTCCCCATACATTCTCTCCATTTTTTTTTCACTCACACCTACCCACTTATAAATAAGGACATACTTAAGGAACAAAAAGACATTTTCAACATATTTATTATTTTTAATTAATTTTAACGGTTTTTTTAAAACCATATAATATAGTTAAGTAGATCTTATAACAAGGGACGAAATGAGTAGTTTTAAAAAAAGAAATCTTATTATATATAAAATACGTATGTGAGAAGAATTGTATTTCGATTTGTATGAAAATATCTTTATAAAGTATTTTCAGTTAAAACCAAACACCCTTAAGTCCAAATTGATATGTAGATGGCTCCAAGCTTTGGGACCAAAACAAGAAATTAGGGCTTGCTTATTCTAATAAAATCCCCTGAAGCCGTTTAATGCTTCGAAAGTCCGCGGCTGGCAAAGTCAAGTTCAGGGAAGTGGGCGCCCAACAAATTCACGAAACGATTCTGGGCTGAAAGAAGGGATGCAGCGTCCCTGCATGTCTCACTCTTTGGATTTTAGTGTTCTGCTATAGAAGCTCAACAATGGGCTATCCTCAAAGGTCCGACCTTGGCTTGGGAATATGGAGTCATCGTTCAATCAAATGACTAATGAGCATTGGGTTTAAAAGGAAGAATTAGTCTCTTATAACACACATAATAAATTAAGATTTAAATTCTCATTAAGAGAAGTATTTATATTTAATGCCCGACAGTGACTTGAACAGAATTGTTGATACTTGTGCATATTAAAAAAAAAAAAATGCAAAGTGCCTTATTGATACGCTGAATTCCAACGTTGAACCTACTAACTGTAGCTTACTGATTCTCAAAATACAAAGTATGCGAAGCCACAAATCTTGCCCAGAGCTTGCAATAGTGTGGCTGGTATACTTGGGAATTGCTGAACCTTCTGTTTTTGATTCGTGCCCTTCACAGTTGAAGACGCCGACTGAGTGTGACAAATTGGGAACTTTCCGTTAGTATAACTTTTTTTTTTTTGCCCTCTTTTATTCCCCAAAAAAAGATTTTGACGGTAACTCAATATACATTTAATCTTAGTTGTTAATGAATTTGCAATTTTTTTTGGGGCCCAAGAAGTTATGTTTGGGCATAGATATTACTAATGCATGCGAGGAAAAGAACATGGAAGGAAAACTATCAATAGTAATATAGCAAATATAATTTATAACAGGGACATCTTTGCTTTTGTGTTAGTAACTAAAATTTGAATTCGGAACCTATTGGAATGTGCTAAGCGAACGCGATTTAATTTGCCTTAAATAAGTTGGAAGAATTTATAAATAGAAAAATCACGTTAAGAAAGCTGACTTCAATTGAACCTAGTAATACTAAACAAAAATGAATAACGGGTGAAAAGAAAGGAAATGAAATCACATTTTTTTCTAATATTATACCTCCTTTTGAAATACATGAAAATTCTCAATTTGCAACGAAAATAAACCTCTGTGTGCGTGTATAAACACTTAAAAGAAATTTTCATGTACAAATTGTGGGCAAGAAAGAAAGCTTGATCCTCGATGATTAGTCTCTATCCAAATGCCGCTTGTCGAAAGAGAAGTCAGATAAGGCAATGGTGATCTCATGCTGAGGAAGAGGGGGCAAATCAGAAGCAGCGGCGGTGGGCTGCGAAACAGCCTGATCGTGAGGGTGGCGACTAGGGGAAGGTGAGCCTTCGATGTCCCAATGGTCGTTGTCCTGGTAGCTCGAAGAAGAAGCCCTGGGAGAAGTATGGGCACTTTCAGTGCTTCTCAAGGGGTGGTTTTGCAGCAGATGAACTGGAGACATGCCGCGGCTTGGAGTGGCAGGCCTGCTGGAGAATGGAGTCACCGATTCTGATAATAAGGAGTGCTTGCTTTCTTTCACGTTCTTCCTGGCTGCGTGGTGCCAGTTCTTCAGTGCAGTTGCTACTCTCTCATTGAAAATTGTTGGCTTCATGCTTGAACCCATCTGCCATCAGTGAGTCAACACCACTCATATATCAGTGCCTGCTGCTTTAATCTGAATTAATTAATTATTAACAAAACCATCTAATTAATTAATTAGATGGTTTTGTTGACTTCCTGAACTGAAAATAATTACTACGTTTGTTGTTATATCTCCATCTAATTAAGAAACTTCACCTATACAAAACCATGATTTCGATTAAATTAATGAGCCGGTGAAGGAGTGCTTTTTATTAAAGAATGAATCTGATGCAACTACTTGTGGGAGTACTCATTCATATTTTTTTACCTGGGTGACCAGAGCATAAAGAGGCAGGGTCACATAGCTGCACAGAACTTGAATGATAACCCTGCAAAATTTGGAACTCGTATATTAGTACTTTAGCATGCTACTGATCGATGCCATAATAATGAGGTAATAATATCCAAAACATGAGCTCATGAATGATCAACGGTTGAGCCTAGCCGTTCAATGTATAGGAGTGTTCATATTATTTTGCAGAAGGAGGGAACTTACCCCATTGTAATTCTAATGACAATATCCGCTGTATCTTGGTGGAAGCAAGAGTTTATAGAGAATTCATACTGAAACACGAAAAGACAAATGGCATAGGTAGAGTTAGACAAGTATTGAGGCTAGTGTTCTATTCTGGCTAGAAAATATAAACCCCTCATGTGAGTATGCTTCATTTTCTTAAAAGAAAAAAAATTTCAGGCACTAAATTATACACCAGCAACGTCTCTAGAAAAGAACAGGAATCTGGGCTAAAGAAAATATAACTCTGCAAGTGCATCTCTCCCTATTATGCACTTTTTCTGATGGTGAAAATGTGTTGTGGCTTCTTCGAATTTTTCATGATTATATTGACACATTCTCTGTCAAATACATTTATTTTTACGAATTGCTTCTGATAAAATTTTTTTGCAGTCATGTCCATTAATAACAAACATATGGTCCATTCCAGCACAAACTTGAGTGAAGTTCACGAAGACGAGATAAGAAACTTACTGTACTCCAAGCGAAAAATGCAAGTTCAAATGCGTTCTGCGACAAATTAGAGCGGCAAGCAATTCAGTCATAACCATATATCATCATAAGCAGTAGCATTCAAAGTGAAAGGAAGTATGAAAATAGAAAAAGAACCTGAAAGAGAACGAGATGAATCAAAAAGAGGAGAAGACGAGGGCGATTGAACCAGAAAAGGTGATCCCCTGGTTCAACCACCGGTGCACCCTTCACCACGTCCCCTCTTTCTTGAATCCTCAATGCCATCTTTGTTATAATCGTTTGAAGCTTGGCACCAACCAATAAGATTATCTGCAACATCCAAGTTACATTGAAACATAGTATTAGCTATAGCCTATCATCCGAACATAGCAAGACAATTACAAACTTTTAAAATCGACTGTTTACAAGAGTGCTCTTGGTACTTACAATCAGTGGGATAAATGGAAGCCACAAATGAGAGCGCCATCCTGTACACACCCAATCACACAAGTCACAACTAATGCATATCATTATACTGCCTTCAGTACTAAATATAAAATCCATTTTGTAGTATAAATTACACTATAAAATGGGTCTTATATTTAAGACTGGAGAAGTACATCATAAGCAAATTTCTCTAAAATTTTTTGAGTTAGGTTTACCATGGGTGTTTGTCAGAAGGAACAGGACCGCCGTAAACCATATGATGGGACTGCAAGTGCCAGTAAGTTGAAGATTAGGTTGCCAGGTAGAGTTATTAAAAAAAGATTAGGCAAATTAAGATCCTCATGGTCGATGTCTCTTACCTTATTCCCACCACAACTTTAAAGTCCTCCTCAAGTGATCTTTTGATGTACTTGTGGAAATCAAATTTTGATTCGCTTCCGGGGGCCAAATGAGCCTGCAATTACGTGGTTAATTAGTCTCAGGTCTGGGGTTGTTTTCTGAACCAAAAGCTTTTAATTTAGACATTTGAGAGAGCAGAGACTCACAATGATAAATCCATGCCTTAGTGCCACGTAGTCAACCTTTGTAACCGATCCAAAGAACTGTCTAAAGAAGCAAACCTGGTTTAAAAGGGATAAGGATGCCTTAGAATGCCAGGCTTGATGCTTAATTATATCAATATGATGTTTTAAGTTCAGATAATTCCAGAGCAAGCTAAATGAAGAGCTCATTATAATCCGACTAGGCAATGTATGCAATTTTTGAACTCACAATCCATAGTGAAATGGGAGAACGAGTCCACGTATTCATATGCCTTCTCCCAAATGTTGTTTCCCTCGTAAACCTGAACCTCTCAGGATCTGCAACACATATCATGCAAATTGCAATGTCAGACATGGTGCGTACCCCAAACTTCCAAAATTGTGATAATTAAATCCATCTTTTGTTTCGCTCACACACGTCTTTGGACGAAATCAAAGCTACAAATTAGTATCCTCATTCCAAGAAAGCACATGAAATAATACTATGCTTGATATATAATTAGGAAGTCAATCTTCGCGTCACCACCCCCCCCCCAAAAAAAAAAAGAGCAAAATTTCCCCAGCAACCAAATAGGTTTGGCCTGTAGCCCTTATTTTAAACGCATATAACAGATGGATCATGGGGGAGTGGCTGCTCTATATAGCTTTTTTAATTTCATTGACTAAAATCACGGCAAGCGGGTGCATTATAAGCTAATTTTATTGATTGACTCTTGAAAAGGGCAGAACTCTAATTTTGTCTCTCACTCATATAATATTTTTTGTTTTAGTCCCTCAAAGATATCTCATCTCTTGATTTGACCGTTTATAAAATTATTTCCTCAATTTACCCGCTCAGAGTTTTTTTTTTTTTGGGAAAAATAACGCAGTGCCCAATGTTCTGAGACTGCAGCTAATTTAAAAATATAATTTCGTTGTGCTTGTCTGTGACCGCAGTCAGGATCAATAAAATTTTTTTTTTTAGTAGTAAAAGAATATTGTTGATAATATCTTTTTTTTTTATACAACGGAAAGAATATGGGAAAATTGTAAAAAAAGACTTTGGAATTGCAAAAACGCAGATAGAGACCCTTGATAACTTCACTTTGGGTTTTGACAACTTCAGGACATATTATTCTTGTCAAAACCCAAAGTAAAGTTGTCAAGGGTCCCTATCTGCGTTTTTACAATTCCAAGGTCTTTTTTTGCAATTTCCCCAAAGAATATTGTTGATAACATCTTATTTGTGAGGTTAAATGAAAAGTATTCAGGTGGGCGAAACAAAATTGAGAAAGAAATTCATGAGGGACCAAATCTCAAAGCTTCCTATTATTGTGCGACAACATTGAAAAGCAAGTCTTGAAAAGAGTAAATATGCAAAAATACCGTTCTGGTACTCGTGAATAAAATTGCCAATCAGTTTCGTACCATTATAGCATTGATATTCAAGAGTCTTTGTCTCATCTTCCCAGTTCTTCCATTTGTTCATCTGAACCCAGTGAAGCAATCGAAGAGTTAAAGACAAGAAGAAAGGAGAAGTAATTGTTGGATGTGATTTCCTTAAGTTGAACGCTGTAAGTACCTTAGTTCTGCCCAAAGCGAGCGTGATAATGCACTGAAGGACATGAAAAATTGCGAGCACAAAGATGAATATATGGAGCTGATGGATGCCGTAAGCAGAAACAAAAGCCACTTTACCCTGCAAATACAAAACATGGGAGTTAGGAGGGACCACTTGATTTGATTAGCATGGTTAAGGATGTCATCAGCTTAATTAATGAATCTCTCTTGCTTTCACATGAAGGTGATGGATGAGCTTGCCTTGTCTGCGCATTTGTCGTATCCTTTGGTGGCGAGAACACGTCGAGGTGAGGGGTCCAGAAACTGGAGAAGTTTGCGAGAATTGTGGTCGTCAGAGTCCTCAGGATCAGATTGGGCTTGAGTTTGTGTTTTTGGAACAGCACAAGGATGCCAAGAGGCGGCAACTTTTTCTGATATGCAGATATTGGAAATAGGATCCTGAAACACCGTGAGCAGCAGCGATATGAAGCCCAGCAGCATGAGCTCTGTAGCAAGTCCAAACGCAAGAAAGTTGTTACGTCAAATTAAAGAGGTTATCACCAAAAAAAAAAATAATTAAAGAGGTTGGAAAAACCAACAAAGCCAGTCACAAGAAGGATAAGTACCTCCTTTAACCTTTTCGAGTGCTTCATACAGAGCCCTTTTGTGCTTCTTCTTGAACCACTGTATAATTTCAAGAAGCAGGAAGTTATCAGAACGGTGCACCACAATTATTGTAATAGTAAGGTCATGCCAAAAAATTGTGCGTCCTGTGCAAATAAATTGCTCTCAACTCCATATAAGCAGGAATCAGTTTACGCAGTGCCAGAAAAGAAACAAAAACGCATACATGTCCAACAACATGAAGAAGGTGTTCAATGGCGATGGAAATAGCGAGCAAGACGAAGCACACGACAGCAACGGCCCAGGTCGGGGTATCCTCCAAGGTTCGCTCTTTAGCTTGAGCCATCCCGCGAGCTGCGCTGGGTCTGCCGATCTCTGCAAGGCACGGGAGGAGAAATGGGGAGGGAGGGGAAAATTATGCAGGGAGTGACAAGTCAGCGTGGGACGACGAGAATAGGTTCCTGTGTGGGGTGGGTTCTGCTTATTTGCACCGGAAGAGGTTTAAATACGGGAGCGAGGGAGGAAAAGGGAGCGCGTTAGTGTGTATTGCTCAGAGGAATAAGGCTTTGACATTTTCAAACCAATGATTGGTCAAACATTGACCAGAGCGAATAAGAAGATGAGTAAGGGGCTCCTCTCTGCTCTGCCATCCATGCTAAACTCTTTTGTTGTTGTTGTTGTGTTTTTTTTTTTTTTCAAATTTATTGATTAAATCCATGAAAAAGGAAAACAGCCATCAATATTCTAGTGAAATCACTGAAGAGGTTCATGGTATCATTCATATAAACGCGTGACATCAGCCGTTTCTTTTGCCTGTTCCAAGTTAGTTATGGGATGAACTTTCATTATTTAAAGAAGCTTGTATGCATATTAAATGTTACTTTTCGGAGAGGAAGGCCCAATTGAATGGGAGCAGAAAAGTTTGAAAGTAAACTGGGTTTACTAAAAATGAATAGATTGGGGGAAGCTGCAGGATGAAGCAGGAGAGACGGGTTTGGCCTAGGCAGAGGCAAGTGGATTAAAAAAAGAGGAGGAGAAATGAAGGGATTCTGGCATTGGGTCCTTGATGGGCCCCACTGCTTGTTTAAGACTCTCAAGTTGCAAAAGGGTGGTACGTTGTGATCGGAAATATGAAGTGATAAACGAATGAACATCATCGCTGGTGGGGTCAGTGAGACGGATAAAATTGGCATTCCGTTTATGGAAGGAGCATCGGTCAAAGGCATTGAATTTGGAGGGATGAGCAGGCACCGAGATTACGTTGATAAGTATCCCATTCAACAAATGCTGTTACCCCAATCTCCTGTGCTTCTGGATTTGGATTTGAAATCTTTCAATGTGTAATTTCTTAAACGACACCCTTATTCTTTTAAAACTAAAACAAAATTGAATGATCGCCTTTATTTTAAAATCTGCATATGTTAAATAGAAAATAATAAAAACATATAAAATAAATCAAATATGAACAAACAGTGGATTCTTTGCCCCCTGCTTCCGTCTTGAAGATAATAAAGAACCCAAAAAACAAAAAAAACACTTTTGCGGCGCATCAGACGACTGACTCATGCTATCCCATTTTAATTTCATTACAAAATGAGTAATTCAAGAGTGAATAAAACTAATTGTATTTGTAAATAAAATGATAGATGGCTGCGTGGAGGTGAGTGCATTGACGAAATCAGCTGGCGGGTTGAGGTCTTTTGATAATTAGGCATTTTTGTGTTTTAAAATAGAGGACGTGGCCTGCCCCGGATCGGGATCGTCATTTAGGGCCTGTTTGGTTTGAGGGGAGGAGAGGTTTCATCCTCACCTTGTTTGGTTTGATTAAAAATGAGGGGAAGGGAGGGTATTTAATGATCCCTTGTTTGGTTCAAGGAGGGGAGGGGAGGGATAGTAATAATCAATTTACCATTTTACCCTTACATATTAGTTTATGTTTTTTTATTGATATATTATATAAATTAATTTACATATTAATTTAAATCATATAATTTAATAAAAATTCAGTTTTATCATGTTAATATGTGTATTAAAAAATTGGTATAGTAATTTTTTATTCTAATTAATATAATAATATATTTAAAATAATCAAATTAACAAATTTTATATGCTCTAAGAAAAATGAAATTTTATTTTCTTTAGGCTATCTTTTTTTTCCAGCTTTAAAATATATTTAATAAATAATATATTTATAAAAAATTAATTTTATAATATTATAATTTTTTATTTAAATAGTTTTTTATTTTTAAATAATTTTTATAATATATTTTTAATTATAATAATGTATATATTTTTTATTTTTTTACTTAGGATAATATATTTTTTATTTAAAATAAATATTATAATAATATATTTTATGGATAGAAGTGAAATATTAAAAAAACTACAAGGGCATAATGGTCCAAAATTTTGGCTCCCCTCCAAAAACCCCCAATTTGGAGGGGAGCCAAAATGGGGGAGGGGACATTTTAGCTCCCCTCCCCTTCAAAATTTTTAACCAAATGAGGGGAGGGGCTCATTTTTCCTCCCCTCTCCTCCCCTCCAACCAAACACACCCTTAAATGCCCGTCTCTATCACAAACACAAAAATCTCTGCCGCCCGAAATTTATTTCATCAACAACAACAACAATAATAATAATAATTCGGATAATACTACAGACGCCGGATAACGAAAAGTCCACTCTCCCCCAATCCCTGACAATGACATGACAGCCATCCAAAATTAGTTGTCCGCTGCCGCCAAAAAGGAGAGAGCTGCGTAAACGATGAAAGGGTGGAGACTTTTGTGAGGGCTGAAGAGTGTCGCCATTTGACTCTGCATCCCATTCTCTCAACTTGGTTTCCTCTCACAACCTTCCTATGAACCGTCCAAATTGAATGCGCCACCCCCTCCCTCTCTCTATCACTCGTCCTTTCTCGGAATCAATACACCTTTTGTCTTCGCACCTCATCATCCATTCTCGTTTCGGAATCATTTCTCTTCATTATCCCTCCGCTTTCTTGGATATTATGAGTTACGACTCTTCTTTTCAACAAATACTAATCAATTCAATAGTTCCGTCTTTCAAATCACACCGCCCAATCATTTTTTTTGCAACTCATCCAAATATATACCATCAGCGAAGAAAGTTGAATTGATAGCCGCTTGCATTTGAACAGATATAGAGGAGGCCACAAAGAATTACCCAAGCAAATCATCAAACATGGACTCTTGAAAAATATATGACATAATAACATGTGAATCACACAGCCGTCTTCATTTAGAAATTAATTAATTATACATACACATGATGTATACAGAAGTCGATTTCCAATGGTGTCTAACCATCGGATCATCTTGATCAAAGTTCACTTGCATGTTACACTCCATGTCAACATGTGATCTTAGGTGCTTTGTAGGTATTACGAGACTATCTACAGTATGTAGCTTTACACGCCGGTTTATTGACAAATAAATCAATAAAATGCTAATTTCGACAGCGTCCATTCAAACTTTCTCCAGGTGACAACTACTAGTCTATTCCGTTAACTAACAGTACACGTTTTTTCATTACACTCTCATCTTTAAGGAGAAAAAAAGTATCATGTATTCATTGATGAGAGCAGTATTATGCAGGACGTTCGTTGCATAGAATGGCCCACACATTTCATATAATGATTAATAGAAACCTTATAAAGAATAAAATTCGCATGAATATTCTACATATTTCAAACATTGAGGAAAGAGCTTGGTCTAATTTTTGTAGGCAGCTGAGAGGCAAGAGGGAACTCATGAGGAATGCATTCCTTATCGCGTGTCTTTCAGCCCCGTCGTATGTAAATGAATGATAGGTGTTATTTCGTTTGGGAGTACTATGAATGGTTGTGTATGCTTCCTATGTTATTCAGCTAGGCATGGACTTGTTCTCCAAGAATGACCTGAAAAGAATAAATGCTTTGCGAGGCCTGTGAAGAGGAACCTCATGCCCTGCTCCCGTGACTGTAACCAACGTAAGGCCTTTATAAACTTGGCTCCAACCTCCAACCTTCCACGCACAACAAATAAATGCACTAAGCAGAAATGCAACATAACAGAAAAGCAATACAGTTACTGAATTCTTCTATATACATACACCTAGTTGTTAGTTGTTACTGTTAATCCCACAATCTGTTACTCATTCCGTCTGCTTCAGTTATTCTAGAACACCGATCAGCCCAAAGAACCGTTCAAAACCAAGTTGAACCCATCAAGAATTAACCACATTAGTAAAAAAACAAACCGCTCAAAACCAGTTTAAACTGGCTTTTTCATTTTTAAATTTAGAAATTCTGAAGGCTCATTTTTTTACCCGTTTGACCATTTGAGACATATGGCCACTTATTCTTCTGCTAAAATTACAAAATGATTCCTAGTTCACTCAGGGTACGGTTTCAGAGAGCTTGCTCTAAGCCTATGAAGCATCATAAAAGAAAAACCATGAAGCATCTATACTTAAAATTGGAGCTCCAGCATTTGAAACTGCACATTGGTGATATACACACATATATTTATATTATATTTTCTCGTGTCAGTTTCCATATCATGTTGTGTTAGTAGTTACAACTAACCTTGCCATTATCATTCCAAGGATACCAGTTGACGATGGTAGCCAACTTTAAGGCATCAATAGAATATCGAGTTGCAGTTACTGGAACCACAGCATCTGTATCTCCACTGCGAAAATGGTAAATGCAGAGCCACGATCAGAAACAGCGCAAAGCCAATAAATCATAGAAAATTATTAACAACGCTCACTTTTCATTCAGAAAAACCAAATATCAAGCAGTAAGACAAGACGAAGCTAAACATTCCACATAAACATCAATTTCATGGACAATATAGGTCAGATAAGTTCCCAATATGTTTTATAGGCAAGGGTGTTCCAGAACCCATTACTGTTTTCAACATGCCTCTTAAACAGATCAATATAATTTATCCACCTCAAAGCCGAAGCATCCTTTTTCGCTGAGCTACAATTTGTCATTTGAAATGACACAGAAACTCGGTAATGCGAAGACTGAACCAGCAAGCCTAGAAATATGAAATTACTTGGGAATAAAATTTAAGATAATTGTATTGCTTTCTTTTATAAAATTGTAATTTCAGACCAGAGCTTTGTAACTGAGGAATCAGGGATTGGATGTCGGTCATTTGAGAATTTACGCTCTAGTTGTTTGGCCCCAGAATATCTTACTAACTAGATTAGGAATCATTCTCTCTCCTGGATTGTTTAGTTGAGCCCAAGCTTAATATGCTTTTCTAAGTAGAATCAAAGGAGTTTGGCTTTTTGAATCAACTATGTAATAATCATTATTTTAGGGATGTCAGTTAGGTTATTGGATGTGATCAATCTGAATGATATGTATATATAGTTTCCCTATTGGGTAGATCATAGAATAGCACAACAGATCCTCCACACAAAGCTTTTTCATTTTTCTTTTTAGCCTAGAGGCGGGTTGACTGAAAAATCCCACACTTTAGCTCATGGGTTTCCAGATACTATTAGGATATTAAATTTGTCCAACATAACTAAAACAAGCAACTCAAAAGGAACATTCAAGACCCAAGGGGTGTTCACTGAAGTCTTAATTTTGCAGTGACTTGATGGGTTTATTGAGTTTTAACTTTTGCAAGATGAAACCTAAGTACTATCTGTGTGGCGTCAAGTCAAAGTTCCAAACATAAATTTCAAAGCATGGCATAATAGATGAATTATTAGGCATGGATGGAAACCATGGAAATTCATTTTTGTCTTCCTTTCAGATTTGGAGGGGGTGAAGACAGCTAAAGATCTACAACATCTACTTATACAACACCTGAATGTTCTTAGTGGAGTTTGTCAGCAATCTATACACAAAAATAATTCCTATTAAGTTTAGACAGCAGCAAATCCGATTATAACAACCAGAGCAATCATGTAATTGAAATATTTCAGCTTCACAGGTACGAGCAGGGAGAAGAAAAGTAGGGTCAGAGGCAGTGAGCAAACTCACCTGTACACCCATATCCTGAGACCAGCATGAATGAGTTCATGATATATAGGAAGCATAGATAGTGGAGAATCCGCCCAATAATTCCCAACAATGTCGCTGTTAAGTGAAACTTTTAACACTGTGATAGAAATAACTCCCAAAAGAACAGATCATATATTGCTTTAAAAGCATATACCTGCACGACTTCCACGAATAACTAATCCCTGTTGTATTGGCGTGCAGTGCTTTCTGAACTTCTGGACGATTGAAGTATAAGTCTGCAAACCTTTCTGTGCAGGGATCGTACGCTCGAGACATCCATGGCTGAGCTTGGAAGTCACAGGTTTAAGAAACACATAAAATCAGCCAAATATCCTGACAAGGGGTGACCAAAATGTATCTAGTAACAATATTAACCACAAGGGAGGAACGTTTGTATAGCCACAATAAATGGTCATTTGCAATATAATTTGCATAAATTCTCTTTGGTTTGAAATGACCCTAAAATAGAAATTAAGAAACATTAACAAATTCATTTAACAGGCTTTGACAGCTGAAACGTAAAACAAATCAGCTAAGTCAGAGTTATTCAGAAATCACATCCTGCGAAAGATCTCTTCTTGCAGTTTTTTTTCCCCCCTCCTGCTAATTAAAATTTTATAGTGATGAGTATATCTGAGGCAACCAAAATAGTGAGTCCACAAGTCATCTCTAATATATTAAACTAAGTGAAATATTGATAGAAAGAGACAGGCAAACAAAGAAAAGGCAACTTGAAGACAAAAGGATGAAGTGGCTGCTTTATCAATGCTTGAATCAACTTCTTAATCAGTTAAGGCAAAATGACAATATAATTGAAAATAAACTTGAGTAAATGTGCCTTTTCTAAAGATTAGCAAACAAAAAGTTATGTTTTCCTGTTTGCATCTGGATGGGACACCAATACAACGTATAGTTTAGGAAACCAATATGCCATTATTTAATCAAGAATGTTAGGGAAGTTCTCCCAGCTTTAGCCTCTTCCAAATACTATCAACACCTTTGAGAATTCCGCAAACTAAAACAGATAGCTCAATGTTCTATAGTAGTTGCCCATTAGTTTTTAGTTTCAAAGCTTCCACTATTTCCTGCAGAGGGAAACTATTTTAGCAACCAAAATTCAGGATGGGTGAAGCATCATTGATAGAGATTTCTCAAGCAGTAAGACAGGAATCATACACAGTTTATGATTCCATTTTTTTTCATGTAATATACGCCATTATGATCTAGATCTACCCATGTATCTAAAACCTTGCATGTAAATGTCCTTTGCATGCTTATACATAAATCAAACAGATTGATAAAAGGGCAGGGCATACGTAGCGACCCCTCAAGCCATGTCTAAGTGATGCTGTGTTATTGCATGGCCGTGTATAGATGCTATATGGATCAATGTTCCCCTGTTCCACAACTGCCCCTCTGAGGGCCTGCATGCATTGCAATGTTGGATGCAGGGAGGACCCAGAAGTACAGGTAATTCGCAGCATCCTATAGGTGGAATCTGAAATCAAGCCATGAGTCCACCAGTACTCAAATGTACCAATGTAATCATGGTAATCATCAGTAACAGCATTTCCAACCTGATAGAGATCAGTGAAAGATGGCAATCATTAGATGGTTATTGAATAGCATAAAGGCCTCTCAATGAGCATAAAAGATTCTCTTTTATCCCCTAAATAAACATTTGTCGTTGTCATGTGGATCTTACAAACTCACCATAAATCCCTTAAAATTAATAACCGGATTCTTGATACCCTTGTTTTGCTGGTAAATAATCCGAGCTAACTGAGGAACATAGTGACCTGAAACGGATTTTTAAAAATCGGATCATCATCATCTTGACACATGAAAGAATTGAATGATAAATTTGTGAACAAGTACCAGCATAACTTTCTCCAGCAATGTAGAATTCTCTATGTCTATACTGCGGAAATCTTTCAAACCAATTAACAAGAAATGTATATGCATCTTCAGCTGCGAAGTCACGAAACCCAGATCCCAAAATTTCATGCTCGTGAGCAATTATATCTCAAAGCAGATAGAACATAATTGTAACAAGTGCTACGCCAAAACAATGTCAAAACAGCATATTTACCTGTTCTGCGATCTCCCATTGTAAACAGATCCGACGTTTTGTTCGTATATGAAAAGCCAACACCAGCGGGAGAATCAAGGAACAGTAAATTTGCCACTGCAATACCCAAAAATTCAGAAGACACGAAGATGCGTTACAGGGGAAAAAATAGTGAGAATGGGAAACTGCTGGTGCTGCGAACATTACTGACGTTTGTTCCAAGCGTAAGGATTCAAGTACAGTGACTTCCCATCAGGCCTAATGCGAAAAGGTCCTATCTCTTCAGAGGACCCATAAGCAACAGAGGAGCATCCAGGACCGCCGTTAAGCCATAACACTAATGGCCTTGACTTGGGTCCACGACTTGGTGGTGCTTCAGTCAACCAATAAAACAATGCCCTCCCTGACTCCTTATTCACTGTCACATAGCCCGAGTACTGAGCAAAACCCACATTCTTTGGTTGTCCTGGCAAATCGGTGATCCTGTCTCTCTTTTGATCTCCAAGAGGAGAAGCCAGACAAATTCCCAAAAAGATGAACAAATGCAAACATAAATAGAGCTGAGAAGGAAAACCCATGATCTATAAATCTGAAAGTTGCAAAAGGCAAGGAAAACCCAGAATAAGAGACCAAAAAAATTCCGGGTTTTGTAGCCTTCTTACTGCCAGCTTACTCCAAGACCATAAAAGAAGGCAGAGAACAGAAGTGAAGAATAGCAATAGCGATGATGCAGTTTATGGAAGAAGCACAGATCCCAACAACAAAAACAATCTGGACTGTAATGCCAGAGATTAAAAGAGTGCAGGAACCCAAAGCAAAGTGAGACAGTGAGAGAGATTTGACAAAACTAAAAACCAAGAGGAGAGTACGAGAGAGCAAAGAAAGGGACAGAGAATGAGAGTGTGGGACACCGAGGAAAGGTGAAAGGGATTGGAATTTACAAGAGGCAGTCGTGATTCCCATTCATAATGATTATAATTAGTAGAAATGAGTAGTAACAATTGAAGTCCAGGCATTTATATGCATCTCCTTGACGGCCAGGTTGTAATAATTATCAATACTCAAAAGCTTGCTTTGAATATTCCTGTCACTTGCGTGTGTTTTGTTTCTCTTCCATATGCGTCTATCACGCAACTTGATTGAGCAGTCGGGTGGCGCACATGGGACTGTAGAAGTACATGCATTCTTTCTATTTTAAGCGCCATTTTTGTTCATTCTTTCATGGGTTTACGGACCAAATTTTGATTATTTGATTAATTTACAGTAAATTATTACTTTTGATCATTAAACTGATTGGTTATAAAAGGAAACTTCTCAAAATGGAGGGAAGCTCTACATTGCTTCATAATGTTCAATCTTCCAGACTTTACTAACAATGGAAGAAAGCAGTATTTAAGAAATATGTAAATTTAAGAAGCTGGTCAACTTTTTTCATCATTCCACAAACATATCCTTGTTCGATCGGTTATTTTATAAGCAACCGATTATTTTAATGAGTGAGGATATTTGAAATCGCCTTTGATTGAAAATGTGGTAAGTATACAGATGGGAAAGTCGGCAATTTTGTTGACATGTTAATCAGCCATTTGGTGAAAAGTACATCGTGATCAGTGATGACTTTCATCAAATACTTCCAGTTATACCGAAAGGTACGAAGGCAAGTATGGTTAACGCGTGCATAAGTTCGTCATATTTGTTGGATCATTGCTTCATATTTCAATTGATTAAGAACACGAGGCTATCTATATATGCCTCCTTTTTGAATGATGATACACGAATGCATATTTTTTCTCAAGGGTTGCTGAATGTTGGAGATGGCAAGTTGGGCATGCTGCACGATAGTACTGCAAAGATTGAAATTCTTCAAGATCTGCTGATACATAGGTGTGCAGATCCAAGTGCTTCTATGACAGAGTCAACATATCCGGATTTGCATCTTAATTTTTGAATGATAAGGCAGTCGTGGCACCAACTATTGAGTGTGTTAATCAGGTGAATGAGTATATGTGCTCTTTGCTGCCTGGTGAGTCAATTGAATACTTTAGTTGTAATACTGTTTGCAAGTCATCTCAAGATGGCAATGGATTTGAGGGCGAATACAATTAATAGTTCTGGATGGCCATTGCACAAGTTATGTTTGAAGGTTAATGCACATGTCATGTTGCTAAAAACTTTGACCAAGGACTAGGCTCTATATTAGTTACCTTAGAAAATCTGCATTGAGGCCATAACATTGAATGATTGAAGCCTAATAATAAGGTTTTAATTCATGGGATGGACATGAATCTTTCTGACAGTCAGTTGCCATTCAGATGAAAAGAAGATAATTCTCCATGTCTCTTTCATTTGCGATGACTGTAAATAAAAATCAGGATAATCATTACGTTGTGTAGGATTGTACTTGTGTAAGCCAGTTTTTACCCATGAGTAATTATACGTTGCTCTTTCGAAGGTGAGAAGCAGGGATAAATTGAAGATTATGTTACCTAATTGTGAGTCAGTAAAGTCATCTCAAACCATAAATATTATGTATAGGAAGGTTTTTCAAAATTTGTAAGGAGGTATATGATTATATGATTTTTTACAGTGTAACGTATTTGTACGGGACTTATGTGTGAAATCTATCATTCATGGTTAGATACATGGTTTGGTACACCACATTAAAGATGGTGCTGCGCCGGGATTTCTTGCCAGCTGCAGAGAAAAAAGTAGAATCATGCATGGATGTGTGCTGATGACATTAATTTTTATTTGTTTTGAAAGTCCGCATTGGGACGTGTTTGGCGGAAAGAATATGGAAATAGGGAAAGCAAAAAGAGCTCCTCTGGCATGCTAAAATGGAAGCACAGTCTCGTCATATATCATCTACGTTGCTACTGCGCGGATAGGGCCATGCTAAATACTTCCATTGTCTTGCCTTGAAAGGTTAAAAAGCGAAAGTAGGAATGATAGGAGATGATGGCATGATGGAAGAAATTGGGTTAATGATAAGTAGAATTATGAGTTTGCCAACTTGGTTGTTGTCTTTCTTGGATTCATTCATTATCCTTTTATCTTTCTCCTGCATGTCCGGTGTCAGTCCGCAAAAGACAACTCCTGAGCCTGTACTTGTCAATCGCTCGCTGCACCAACATCTATCATCTATCGTTGAGCTCGTTTATGACCTGCACTAGTTATTATTATTAGTTACTCCGCCACTCTAGACAAACCTTCTGTTACCAAAATAAAACTAACACTGCTTCTGGATCTAGACTTGTGCTCTTCAATATACAGCTTAGTTGTAATTTAGAGGTGATTCTAAATATAATATCTTAATTCGTTTTATCTTTTACATTTATTATTTTTATAAACTAATTTACCTAATTTTAATATGGTATATAATCTTAATTTACTTAAAAAATTGAAAAGGGGGTAAAAGACTTTTGATTAATTTTTAGGTTAAGATGCATTTAGTACTT
Source organism: Neltuma alba (assembly GCF_004799145.2). Classification (NCBI taxonomy): domain Eukaryota; kingdom Viridiplantae; phylum Streptophyta; class Magnoliopsida; order Fabales; family Fabaceae; genus Neltuma; species Neltuma alba. Next base: position 2,164 of record NW_021634771.1, on the reverse strand, counting down.
CAAAATTTTTTCAGGTGTGCGCAGCACTTAAAAATATTTTCTTGGTGGATCCAGTATTGATGCAAAAAAAAAATTTCAAAGTATTAGATGCACCTAAAAAATACTTTAGGATGCTGAATAGTTACAAAATACTTCAAGATATTGGATGTATCTTAACCCTTAATTTTTCTTACTCTTTTATTCTATCTTCTTCTTATCAAAATTTTATAATCGTATTTATCTAATTTTTTTAAGTCGAGCTCATTAAAAAAAATTTTCTCCTCCTTTTCATTTACCTCACGCCAAATGTATAGGGTTGAACTCTAACACCCCGCTCGGCAACTATCCATGAATAAGTGAATACATACAACAGGGAGGTGTTCACAGAATACTCATATGGGGGTGGGAGGACCCATATATACTCTCCCTTGTCTCTATTTGTCGTGTTAAATCTACACTATCTACCTCTTATAACCGAAGGCAGTAGTTATATCTTGAGATTTAGAACATGATAGTGTATAGTAAATAAAACGGATGAACTATATAGTTTTTGCTAGTGTATTTGCCAAGGCATCCACCGACACCCTATTAATTTCTACAACGTAACAGCAACCACCCCCTCAACCTAATTAATGACGGCACATGCGGAGATTGTTGTGTTGGAATAATTTTAATATTATTATGAGTCGATTAGCATTAAACCATATGCATTACATTAATCACCGCAATTGCAGCTATTTGGAATTTCACTGAATTCGAATATTGAGTCCAATGTCATAATAAAGTACTCCCTCCACCTCTTTATTATAAAATCTTTTTAACTAAATTGTGCTGTTTAAGAAAACAATTAATATTGGTTAAAGTAATATATATAGTTAGATACCATTTTTTTTTTCAAATATACCCTTATATATAAATGGGTAAATTGAGAGAGTAATAGTGAGATAAATGAATAAAGAGAACATTTAAATGTATTAAATTAGGAGTAAAATAGGTAATAATGTATTAAAGTTTAGACAAACTCAAAGAGGATTTTTATAAAGAGATAGACCCATTTAAAAAATTGGATCTTATAATAAGAGATAGAGGGAGTATAGGGTTAAAGTGCATTCAGCACTTCAAAATATTTCTCGAATGTATCTAACACTTTAAAGTATTTTATGGTGCATTCAGTACCTTAAAATATTTTTTTAGGCGCGTCCAGCATTGCGAAATATTTTTTAATATTCAGCACCTCAAAATATTTTTTAAGACGTGTCTAGTACCCAAAATATTATTTGGTGTATCCAATGTAAAGACAAAAAAAAAAAAAACATTAGAATGTTGAACGCAGGTACTGTCTTGACCTAAAGTATAAACCATGCGATTAAAGCGTAGTTTTTGACTTGCCCAGGAGCCCTTTGGGAATAACCTTGCTGAAGATGATGGAGAGCAATGCCCGCTTGGGTTTGGGACAATGTTACGAATAGCGGCAGATTGGGCCCTCAACTCCTCATCATAGGTCTTGCAAGGCAGCGTCTGGGGATTTTGGGTTCTGCCATGCGGGTGCAATGCACGACAGAGCCCAAAACACCGTTTGGCACAAAAGCGAAACATTAGCTCCAGCTCTGGGGCATTCCGAGAATTGAACTCGGGACCTCTCGCACCCTAAGCGAGAATCATACCACTAGACCAAATGCCCGTTTTGATGGGCTTGCTTCTAGAAATTTTATATACACAAGATAAATGAAACTAAATCCCTCCTCCCCATTAAGCAGAAATGGGCCTTTCTGCGACGAGGTTTCATTCGGCATCGGCAGCGTGCGGCAATGGCAAGAGCGGCTCTCCTCCAGTTGCTCCGATCGCAGGCGACGCGCTCCACTTCCAGTTTCCTCCTTCAGGTTTCTCTCTTCGCCCTCTCCCTTACCGGTCCATTTGTGTTTTTTGTGAATGACCTACAACATAATGTAAATTTGCGTTCCCATTTTCATCAGTGTTATGGGGAATGGGAATATGCTTAAACGTTTGAAATCCCTAGTTTTCTGCCTGGAAAAGATACGGACATCGCTCTGTATCGCCGTTTTCGAGTTCTCTTTATGGACTCTTGTTCTCTAAGACAGATAAGAGCAAGTTTACAAACTAACCTAAGGCGGCTTAAACTTAGTCCTCTGGTTCAATACTGGGAAATTCAGCATTTACTAGTGAA